>NC_051163.1:76118042-76139779 GCF_013339745.2 Dermacentor silvarum
ACTAACCAGCTGTCGTGATCTGCCGGGTGCCCGGCCACAGAGGCACCGAAGGGAACATGCTGGCAGACCAGATGGCTACATCTATTGCAGCGAAAGCGAGTAATGTGCATGGCCCATCATAGCGTTAGTTGATTTTGCGTCATAAACCTTACATAACTAACTATATATGTCCCTATGACAGACTTGAAGGCTTTTCTGTGCAGAAAAATTAGAACATACTGGCAGTGAATGTTGTACACTGATACTTCGAATAAGCTTCATTTAATTAAGCCTCGATTGGGTAACTGGTGACCATCAACTAAAATACGGCGAACTGGAGTAATTCTATGCCGCCTTAAAAAAATTGGCACGTACATACACTGGCACATACATACAGTTTATTTTAATATACTATCCTTTCATGTTTTAGGATCACAGGACACTTCACAGGTTATTGTGATAATTAATATATTTATGGTTTACGCACTCTACCGCGAATGTATTTTAGGCACATATACAGCTATATTTCATCTATGCTTCGCACTACATTGTTCTATTCAAGTCACAATCCATTGTATGGCGCTTTTTTGGCCAGACCTGGCTTGCACCATTAAACACCACATATCATCAGTCAGCGAGGCCCCGGAAGGAGCGCGCGATACCTTGTGCATCCAGTTGTCATTGCCGGCGGCAAACACGAAACAAAAAGGTGTTACTGTATGAGCTGAAACCCGCATGAGAAAGGACAATATAGAAGTGAACCTTTCTCTATAATTTTCTTCTTCGTGCACTCGCAGATCTGCAAGTAGGTGGCTAGCATGCCCGGTCACTTCCCGCGAACGGAGGGACGGGCGGACCTGCGCACGCGTTTGAAGTACATGTATACGGCCGCGGTGCACATCAAAACCATCATGACATCCTCCTCTTGACTCATGTCATCGTGGTAGCTCGCGAACAGCAAGGAATTAAGCACACTGAGCGCAAGTGCGGGAGACGCGATCAAAGCAGACAAAACTCCCGAAAGCGCGCGAACGACGTCGTTCCCGAGAGATCTCGTTTCGAACAAGAAGGCGACCCCGCCGGGCGCTAAGGTCGCCCTTGGAAGTGTGAACAGTGAAGGTCGGTGTTGTCGAGCTGCTGTCTGGACGCAGGCGACTGACGGTCGTATGCCCTTCGCGACTCGCAAGTGTGACTGGGCCTTAAAGCCACTTAAAAAAACACTCGAAATGACATCAAATTTCTCAAGGAGGTTCGTGTAAACAAAGCATATTATTGCATTTGAAAAGAAAACTAAGTAAATTTTGGTCTTGGTGGGAATCGAACCCGGGCCTGCAGGGTGCGAGACGAGCACGATTCCCCGCCGCTCCACGGTTTTGGTTGACTAAATGCGTGCCTATAGTGCGTGCGTCATTGCGCACGTCACGTCGCAGTCATCTGGCTGACTAAACGCGTGGCCTAGTGCGTAACGGCGCAGCAAATGGGTAGGAGGTGGTGCACGTCATGAGTGTGTAAAATGAGTGCATAAAATAAAGGCATTACTGTCGAATTGAGTGCCGCTGAGTGGTCCTTAGAGTTATGAACTTCTCGCGGGCAAGCAATCGCCTTGAGACGCTTGGTGTGCTTTCATTGGCCTTACTCATGCGCAGTTAAAAGGGTAAAAGATAAAACGCAGGCGGGAGCTTGCGCGGACGAGGAATGAGCAGAAAGAAAAATCATTTCACCAAAACGACTATAATGTTTGCGCATTGCCATACGTAAGCAGTCTTAAGTGTATATGTCGAATTTCTTTTTTTTTCTTACCTCATTCTGGGTTGGAATAATACAAGAAAGCGTCGCTGGCTTAGTATATACCTCCGGGCATGCAGGCTGCCAGTGTTGAGACCAATTTTGTGCCAATGAGCTAGAATAATCATGGGAAACTCTTGATTCGATCCTGACCCCTGATGGAATTAACCCCCCGGTTCTCCTCTTTCTTACCGCCGATCTGTACTGCGTGACTCCGTAGCTCTTGGCACAATCGCTTGACTGAGAAACGGCGGGCGGTGCCCTGCCGCATGCAGAGGGGCTCCCGGACTCGCCGAGTGACCGCTTTTTCGACGTGTGGCTCAAGGCGCGGTCGGTCTGCGCCCACCGCCTGTGGTCGGACCAGAGGAAGTTGGTGTTCGATATCACCAAGGTGAACGCCTACTACGAGGTTGAGACCAACCTCGTCATCGTGCCGGCTGCCTTGCTACAGCCCATAATCTTCTTCCCCGACGGCAACGAGGCGTACAACTACGGGAACCTTGGGGATGTGAGTCCTCCGATTCTGTTGCAGTTCTTCCTCAGCATTATAAAATGCCAAAGATTCCCATATTACCAGCTGTGAAAAAAAAATCGGTGGTGATTTAGCGGTAAATGCGCGAGAAATGCGTTAGCATGGAGTCGCACCTCTTTGAGGTCCCGGATCCGTGATTTAAAACACGTTCACCACATTGCAAAGTGTTGTTCAGTAGCTCACTCGACAAACTTATATACGGGCACAAAGGGTGTCCCATCATGCATCGAATTTTCAAAGAGAAGGATCATTCTACGCGTGAATAACCAAGTGCATATTGTTCAAAGTAGAGTGGAGCAACCGCCAGTAATATTTTGTTGATGCCATTCACTTGATTAATTAATTGCATTTAGCTATATATTTAATTACTGCTCTGAATGGCCTGTTGTCAATGAATAATTCGTGGAAAACTTTGAGAAGCTTAAAACTGCTATGTTTTCAGCAAGTCACTTTTTGTCGGGTTTTTTTTTTTCGACTGATATACGAAGCCCGAGAAGAATGAAATGTATCACATGATTAACCATCCGCCCGAATCAAAAATAATTCTGGCTCTCCCGTAATCGAGAGTAGATGTAAGCACGAAATGGCTACCGGCAAAGTAGATTGGTGCCGCGACTCAGGCCTAAAAGCTTACGGAGCCGAAATGAACCTGTTTTGAACTGAACCTCGTTGCAAGTCTCGTCTCGGCAAACATCCGCGGCGGCGCGCCGGCCTGGTCACGCAGCGTGACACCATCTCTCGAAGGAGGCGGCGCAGAACCCGCGCCGCGGAACTCACGGACCGCTGGCATTTAAAAGAGCACAGGCAACCCTGCCTCCGCGCCAAAAAATGACAATCAAGAGTATGGTGCAGTGTATCTGCCTTTTAAACGTCGCCATTGGAAATGACAATTTAAACTTTAGCGTACTAGAAGTTACAGCTTGAGCTATATTGTTAACAAACATTAGGAGGAAATCGGAAGCAATATTTTTTGTAACTTCTTTGGGCAGTAACTAGCGTATGTAATGCGGCCCTGTACAAGGGGTTGGGAGCCAGAGACCGCATGTTCTTAAGTTTTGACTAGTTGCTCGGATGATCTCGTTTCGTTCTCACCCCATTCTCGTCTTGAGTGCCTGGATAGCGGCTCTCAATTTTTGTTCTAGGTCTCCTGAAGGTCGCCGACAATGGGAGCTAAAAGCATTTCATGCTTAATAATCGTCCTCAAACACGGTCCACGGGAGTTAGTGGGCGATCTGTCGCGCAGCTCTGTCGTGCGCTGAGCGCGCCAGATAAAGCGCCAGCTTTGCCACAAACTGCTGTGCGACTTGTTTGAGGGCGCTGCTTAAATTTTTGATGCGGGAGAACGGTTAGCCACGTGATTTCTTTCATTTTTCGCGGGCTTTCTTTATCCGCTGGAAAAAATAAACGGGCAAAAAGTACCTGCATGGCTAAAAACATGCCACGTTGAAGTTTCTTTCAATTTCCTACAAATTCTTCCTCAATATAGCCTCATAAGACATCTTGTACGATGAATTGGACATCTCTTTCAACATTTTTTTTTCTTTAATTCATTCGGAAGCAACTAATCAGGATATTCACTCGTGATATGCAGCGTGGTGCCCCGATGTGGCACTGTTCAGAAATTATTTACTCGTGTTATGGGTCATCCGCTTTCGATAAATTTGACACTAAATTTATCTAGACCTCCCTGTTGTCACAAGCGGCGGAAAGCAACTTGAAAGTGTATCTCGAATACCTTGACTTTACGTCAAAATCCAAGATGCAGCAGCAACCTGGCAATGTAATACGCGTAGTTCTATCTTCATCTCTGAGTTGAGGCAATGAAATGAAGTTCTTACCGTAGCAAACATGAGATGGTTACTTCATCCACGTACATCGAGATGCAGCTTTTGGAATCTAATTAACCGTGGTATTTAAATTTAAAAACGAAATACTTTTCATGTTCGTGACATACCAGTAGACAATAACAGCCACGTATAAAGGGGCATAAAAAAGAAAAATTATTTCTCTTGTATCACTCAATTAGCATTCTACCCTATCAAACACACCACTCTTACCGCGATAAAACGCTTGCTAAGCCAGAAAAAGCGCAATAACAACAGGCTGCTGGCGACGCTTCCTTGAAGTTGTCGCACCAGCTCGCTTTGACATCATGAATATTGACAGCGTGTTCTGTGGCCTAGATAATTGCATAGAGATGAAGATAGACTAGCATTGTGTTCTATGTTTCAGGAATTTTCGCTGAGCCAACGCGCTCTTAATACGAGAAAAATACTTTGAAATCCATGACGTCACAGGGACACACCGGCGTTGGTGATTCGGCGCGAAATTCAAAAACTGAAACGTTGACCATCTTTTCAAACAGCGGAGCTGCTGTAGGTCGAGGCTGCGCCGTCCGTCCGTCCGCCGGTGTCACGCAGCTCACGTGACCAGGAGAGGATGAGTGCCGCGCTAGGGGAGGAGGCGACCAATGAAAGGGCGCGCTGGGTGCGAGGAGGAGAGGCGATGGGTATAAGAGAAGGTCTATTGGGCATTGCGGCGCGCCCTTTCGAATAATGCGCAGAGCTGCTGCCGACCACGTCGGCGTTTCCCCGCGTTCGTGCCGACAAGCGCGGTATCCATGACTGCAGCCGATGCCTCTGGCGGCGGCTCGCAGGCTTCGTTCAGAGAACTGGACGCTCGTCGAGTAGCGCCGGAAGTCGCTGCCTCTTCTCGCCTCGCAACGTTTCAATATAAGTTCGTGTTGTAGATCGGTGTTTGCTTGTGTTTTACGCAATTGCACCACGTGCAACACATGCACATGCAACACTCAGTGCCACTAGCACAGCTTCCTTTTTCGGCCATCTTCACGGAGTGGAAGGGAGGTGTAATTTTCTTTCTGGTAATCAACCTACTGTTACGAAATTTACAACTGAGTTTTACAAGAACGCTTTATCCGTATAAACTGATTTAGCGTTTTCATTTGAGCGATTATGTCCCATAGCTGTATTCGGATCTCAGGATGGTAGCGTACCGACAGGGCCGCTGGATAAAAAAAGTACCGAAATGAGGCCGACGGGTACCAGTCGGTGTGACACCGCGCCTCTTGAAATATTGCATAATGTTAGCTACCCGTTTACTGCGCATGCGCTTTCAGCTTTAGCGCAACGCCACACTTTGCGCTGCCAATGCTTCATTCGCCTTGCGAGCGAAACTGCCACTTTTCCTTTTTTATATCCTCTCCGAACACCTGCCCAAATCATCTCTATTCAGGATAAACGCTGTGACATATCATAATTACAAAACGAACACTCATTGGCAGTGCTTAATAATATAAAGGCGCGCACTAATGCATCAGGGAAGATGACTTGAAATGGGGAATGACGTGGAATGACGCATTCAGAACACTCTACAGTCGAACGCGCTTATAACGAAGTGCTAACGAAATTATTCGTTATACGCAGATGTAACTTTTTTTAAAAGGTCGCCCACCACACAGCTCACAATAGAACTGGGACAGAATTACTCCTTCGTTATATAGCTCATTTCGTTGTAGAGGACTTTGTTATATAGGCGCTCGACTGTATATACGGTTTGAAGCGAAGCTTGATTTGCGAACCTTTCCTGACTTACTGTATCTGCTTGATGATACTGCTGTCTGGCCGAATAGCTGACGCTTCAGAGAAATTGAATTACGTGCCCCGTGTTGGGATCGAACCTCGGGCCCCAGTACAGCAGCGCGATGCCCTAACCATTACGCCACAATCGCACGTGCACTTCTATCGTGCCAACACCTACTACAGTCGAACCCGATTATATCGAATCTGAAAGGGATCATCAGAAATTCGGTATATAGGTATTTCGATGTATAACATAAAAATATATGCAAAAAATTTCCAGGGGATTTAACTGCTGTTCGTTATGCACAATAATTCGTTATATGTAGGTTCGATATATATCCGGGTTCGACTGTATAGCTCTTGGAGGTGATCTCCGCGTGTTTCACATTGCGTATAGCACGGGTGCCCGAGAACACATGCGCGTGCGCCTGTTTCCTTTATGCCAAAGAAGCAGGAATGGAATGGGCAAATTTATAGCGTTTGATTTAATCGCTTCGAGAAAGTTTCTATTTCCATTGATTCTAAGATGTGCGCTGAATCTGCATATAAAAAAAGAAAAAAAAAGTGGAGAACCATACCGAGGAGAGTTTCGAGTCCCGCTATACTCTGCAGCGAATAGAGTCTAATGTTGTCGGGTTTTTTTTTTTTTTTTTGCAGATCATGGGCCATGAGATTATGCATGGTTACGACATAGAGGGAGTGGAATATGACGACAAGAACCAGTTCAAGCCATGGGGCACTCCACAGTCGCGCGAGCGCTACGTTCAAAACGTTATGTGCCTGCGCAGTTCCCATGAACAGGTTCGTCTGTTGCACTGAGTGCGCTGCTGCGAAGCAAAACTATTGCGCTTTTTCAGAAATATAATTTGTCGCATAGCATTACAGCGCTGCATGTAGGCTCCCTACATAGCATAGACACGGACTAGCGAAGGGGCATGTACCGGAGCATAATAGTTTCAGGGTAAAATTGCTGGATGCAAATCTATGTCAAGCATGCCAAGCATGCATTTTCAGCAAGCATGATAAATAATTCTGAGTACGTATATGGAGCAGCCTTGGCAGCGCATCATGTGACTCACCACTCCAATCCCTGCCGGCGCCGCCGGCTTGGCGCATGCGCTCTCCGCAGGTGCGTCGCCGCCTGACCACGTGTACAGTGCCACGTGAGTCACCGCGCGCCTGGCTACTAAAGGCGGCGCCTCTTGTCGTTGCGTCTCTCGGCGTCGTCGGTGACGGCGGCGCTGGTGTCTTCAGCACGGCGTCTTCTCGGTGTCTTCAGAAAACTGTCAATCAAATATTTGGACTGCAGGAGGGGTGCAAACCAGGAAACAGCGGTTAAGAAAAAGGTTAAGGAAACAGAGAGGGGTCTGTGGAAAACAGGGATGCAGACGAAATCAGCACTGGGCACATACCGAACTTTCAAGCAAGAAATTGCCAAAGAAAATATCTACGATAATTCTAGGGGAAGCTCTTTGTTGTTTGAAGCCAGGACGGGAGTATTACGGACTAAGATGTACCGAGTCAAGTACCAAGGTATAGACACGTTGTGCTGTGCGTGTGGAGAAGAAGAGGAAACGGCTGAACACCTCATACTTTTCTGTAAGGGGCTTAACCCTACAGTGCAAGGCAACGGGGCTGATTTTTTCAAAGCATTGGGGTTTAGGGACAGTGAAGGCAAAATAGACTTTAAGCGGGTAGAAATAACCAAACAGAGGTTATCTGATTGGTGGATAAAATTAAGGCAGGGGTGAAATTTCACCCACCACAAAGTACAAATTATGTTAATAGCCATGGCTAGGTGGCGTATGCCACCGCCCGATTTAAAGGGTTCAGCCTCATCCATCCATCCATCCATCCATCCGGCGTTCCACCTTGGCGCCTCCCTCGGCGTTAGGGTGCCTCGA
Source organism: Dermacentor silvarum (assembly GCF_013339745.2). Classification (NCBI taxonomy): domain Eukaryota; kingdom Metazoa; phylum Arthropoda; class Arachnida; order Ixodida; family Ixodidae; genus Dermacentor; species Dermacentor silvarum. The sequence continues at coordinate 76,125,842 of NC_051163.1, forward strand.
TGCCCAGCGCCGCCGTCCAGGGTGGAGACAACCCCGCTGGCGCCGCCATATTGTGTCACACGAGCTGAGACTCAGCTACGCTTGCGTTCATAAAGTGTTACTCGCGGCGCGCTTCCAAGTGCTTTGCCTTGATAAGGATTTTTTTATCGGTGTCCCATCTGCATATATTTATAACCAATAGCCGTTAACTCGTCGAAGACGTAAATGTATGGCGCCGGGAACATGCCCCAAGTTGCCTAATTCAATCACATTTAATATGCCGTGTGTATGTTTAAAATACGCACTATTTTTTTTGCGCTTCGATGCTTGGTATATAAGGTTTGCGACCCCCTGTGTGTGGAAGTTTTTCTTTTTCGCTGTTGTATTTTGGTTTACACGTCACGCCTCCTTTACCGTAGCCAGCCACTCGCGCACGGCGGTTAGTTTCCCTTGCGTTGCGCGTGCTCTTCGCGTTCGTTGCAATTATTTGACGATATCTACGCGCAATTTTTGCTTTTTTGCCCACAAAACTGTGTGCTGACAGGATTAAGCTGGTGTAAAAATAACTGCGATGTGAAAATAAGGTTTAGTTAGTGCTGTAGAGAAAAATGCAACGTAACTTGTCTGTGTCAATCTTGCGTAGTACACACAAGAAATCAAACGATGCACAAAATACATTTACTTATAATGTCTAGTACAATCAATCATGAAAGAGATATGTACATGAAAAATTATATGTACTGTGTGGCGCCTGAAGGCTATGTTGAAAGACGAGATAAAAAAATTAATTCGCAAGGTAGGCTCGACACACAATTCGGGATAGAGAGAGTTTTTTTTTTTTATTCATTACATGGGGGGGGGGGGGGGGGGTTCAAGTGAGTACATCAACCTTATTACACACAATATAAATCGAAAACGAGAATGCAAACAAGAAAACGCAACCGCGGATAATATTAATCAAGATATCCAGCCAGAATACATACATCAGCTACCATCGAATACGTCGCATCAGCCAAACACATCGATGGCGAGTACAGAACATTTCATAAATAACCATTAGAACACTGATAACTACATTGAAAAAATAAACAACACTGCATACATATCACGTACAAAAACCGTAAATGAAACTAAGACAGTCAAATACAGATTAGCAATGTTTTTCACTTCGAAAATATAGTCCATGATGATGTAGGGCTGTTGACTTTAACAGACGGCGCCCATCCTGTCGATTTCCCTCGTACTGGTCCTCTTCAAAGTGTTTCTAAGTACAGGTAAAACAACAAAAGTGATTATTGATATGAAAAGTTGCCTTGTAAATACAGAGAACCCATTACAGTGCTTCGCTTACCTCGCTTCACACGTTTCGAAGAAATGCACAGGCTACAACAGACACCATGCCAGAAAGCGCCGAAACATTTTGGTCCCATGATGCCCCTTAACTCTACTACACCTGGGCATACCGTGCACAGGCATGTAAAGACCGTCACAGTACCCACTACGATCGGGAATGAGCACGAATGACCATCGGCTTACGATCACCACGCTACAAATATGTACAAGTCTAAAAATCAGCTATGTAACGTAACACCCTGAGGTCCGCAAGATATCTCCTGAGAAATCAGAGAAAATCACAATGTTTCGCTTACCACGTACAAAACAGCCGCTCTCCCCAGACGAAGCACTGCGTTCTTTAGTCCCAAATAACCAGTACCGAAAAAAGAAAAAAAAAGAAACAAGAGACACACACGATGTGTGCTTCCCGTGAAAAAGGAAAATAGGTGGCTTACGTGACGATTCGTAGCTAATGTAAGACTATTTCGCGGCTAAGCATCTTCGTCAGTCCTTAAAATAAGGGTACAGACTGCGCCCATCAAAACGAAAAAAGCCTATGCGACGCGCGCTCGCAAACCATACGCTACTCAGACAGCATCGGTGCAGTGCTTACTTAGTTCGTGAGCGAACGTAGGTACGTGAGCGAGGATCAGAGAATACTTTCTTATTTAAATGAAAAACACGGTGCGGTAGTCTAAACATTCTTGACACTTACCTCACAAATGCACGAGTTATCCGTCGCCTTCCAGTGATCGCGCTTTACTTGGGCTTCCCATCTCTTCCGTCGCTCTGGGTCCCGGGGGAAGCGAAAACAACGCAGTCCTTTACGCGTCGATCCGGCGCACTTGGGAACACAACAGCCCGTCATGTCGACACGATGCACTTGATAGCTTGTCAGTCATGCGGCTGAACACTGTCTAGCAAGTAGAAGCGTCCGCGAAGCATCCGCGCGCACTGTGCCTCGAACTCAGCACCGGCACCAAGCAATCACAACAGCTCGCTGTGACACAATATGGCGTCGCAGCGAGAAAGCGGCGGCGCGGGGGCGGTCAAAGGTTGGCACCACCCTGAACGGCGGCGCTGGCATCGAGGCACCCTACTCGGCGTTAGGGTTCCTCGATGCGCGCGCCCCCCCCTCCGCCGCCGTGGAGGGTGGAGACAACCGCGTCGTCTGCTACGGCGTCCGCCATTGCGATGCCCTCTCCGCAGGCAGCCTATAGCCAGGATATGCAGCAAGCGGTACTTTGCGCCACTGCACGTAGAATTCGTTATGTAAAACGTGTGGTACTTTAACGATATGACGAGAACACAAAGTTTTCGCATCGGCAGCGTGAAGGTCTCCGATTTACGTTTTGTAATCTTTATTTTTAGAGCGGAATTTTCAGCCGGTCTCGCTGGCAGCGGAAGGCTACCATCCAAGCCAGCTGCGTAAACACCTTAAGATAACGTCTTGTTGGGCTATATATTGGTTAAACGTGCGAAACACACACACACACACGAGTCCCATCGCATTTCGTTGTGTCTGTGTTTTGTGCCTTCAAGAAAATTGTAAAAAAAAAAAACATTCGTGTTTTCGAATCAGTCATCAGCTACCCCATTTACGGACTGCATGCTGCAACGCAGGGTATTCTGAATTTTTTATTTCGTTTACCGTCCTGTAAATGTGCAGATGGGTAAAACTTGTTGGAATACATGTCAGATGATTTGGTGCTCTATATACATATGGCTTTTGTGGCATTAAATGATTGCTCTCATGCAGACATTGACTATAAAACCTTGTTGAGCATGTTTTCCGCAGCAATATAGCGTAAACCGGTAATTGTTATAAAGCGGCCAGTCATCGATATCTTTAAAATAAAGCGGCCGCACGGATTCTCAACGTAGAGGAAACGAAATGCATTCAATACATAGCAATTTCTCATATCGTGGATTGTTTATTTGGTTGAGAATTTTTTCAAGAACAAGCGGTACAACTCACTGCAAATTAACTGCAGCGCATGTCTTGCTTCCACTCCCACTGATTCTCGCGGCTTCGAGCTGGCGCAGGTGAATGCGTAGCCTTACTCGTGCATAACTTGATATCAACATGTTTTCCAGGGAACCCTTATGTCGCTGGCACGTCTGTAGACTGCACTTGGCCCTCTTGATTAAATATTCTGTGACAGCTTTTAAGGGGGGCTTCAGGGTGAACAGGTTTTCAGTCCAGGATGTGATCCCCTTGAAGTGTTCTTCACAGGATATGAGCGAGCTCATAACCTCACCGCTCGGATAACACAAGTTACTACCATCTTGAACATACTCTTTCAATGCAGTTAAATACGCATGCTCATGGCTCGCCGAGCCCTGCATTGAGGCCCTGCACTGCTCGCAGTCCGTTATTTTCAAAATTCCTTTCACAAGAAATCCACCAATATGGTGCAGAACGCTGCACTCAATTGAAGTCAGTGCTTCAATGAAAAGAATTTCTGCATCATCGATTTCCTCTTCAACATTTCCGCCACACTCTCGTTGTCTTTGTGAAATCATGTCAGCCAGATACTCAGAATCATCTGTCCGCTGGCGTGTGCAAGGTCGCTGGCGTGTGCAAAAATTTACTGACACACACGAGCTTTAAAGCGCATTTCTTGTCGTACGCGTTTGGAACGGCTTTTCTTTGGCGCACAACAGAAAAAAAAGATTCTCCAGGCAGTCCTGCGGAAGTCTCCCAGTTAGGAAGAACTTGTAATCAATCATCCGTTTTGAGCAAAACATCTTGCAAACGAAGGACCACTGTCGTTGAAAATCATGAGGCCTGCTTGTGAGGGCTTCCACTGTGATGTGCTGCCCATCTGCATGCCTTGTATTGTTTCCAATGCCAAGCGCAACGTTTTGCGAGTGGTTTGTGCACTGTGGCACGCAACACCCGGGCATTTTGCCCTAGAAGACGCCGCACACGTGTCTCACTGAACCAACCGCGACGATGCGTGGGGAGCGCAATGGCGGCCGCCGGTCGCCAAAAGCGGCATTCACCCCTTCACAGAATGGCTCCACCCTCCACGGCGGCGGAGGGGGGCGCGCGCATCGAGGAACCGCTCCCGTCGGCTTCACTCTCACGAGTGAAGCCGACGGGAGCGGACGTGTCGAGTCGAGGTGCCATTTCAGCGCAGCAGGAGCAGCGTGCCAAAGAGATAAGTTTTGTTATTTTATATTTCACTTTTTGGTTTTTGTAGGAGGGTTAGCTTAGCCAAGCAATCTTTATAAATTATTTTAAGGCTTTCTCACTTTCTTGGTCTTCTCGCTTAGATAAAAGTAGGTAAAAAAATTTTTTTTTTCCCACATCTACGCCTTGTTAGTACGAGATGATGGTTGGTACTAGGGGGAACCCACGCGTGCGTTGTTCTGAGTGCGAGCGTTCCTACGCGCTGGAAGAAACGCGGTTTAAGTCAGCACGCGAAGCGAATGGTGCAGATTCTATCTGTAGGATGTGTGTGCTAGGGTCGCGGCTAGACCGCCTAGAGCAAGACAAAGATAAGTTAGCTAAGCGGGTTGGAAAGCTAGAAAAGGAACTTGAAATCGAGCAGAAGCGGAGGAAGGAGGCAGAAGAAAAGCTAGCTAACGCAGAAATCCAGCTGAGCGCCACCATTCTGCAAAGCAATGATGAACGCATCGAGGCGAGCACCGCGAACGGAGCTGGCTCCGATGCGAGTGCAGAGACAGCCGAACCCGCCACGCCGGGAAGCAGTGGCGGAAACGTCAGTGATAATCACGAAGGGGATACCACTGACGCGGCCGGGGAAGAAAACAAAGCCAAGGGCAAGGATAAGAAAGGAGGGGAGGGCATTGTGACTTCGGGGGCAGCTTTCGGCGGTGAGGGGGAAGGAAAGCGTCGAGTTGTCTTTGTTGGGGATTCCAACATGCGTAAAGTAGAACCGGCGATAGCAGAGAGGGTAGGGGCAGACGAACGAGTCCAGGTTAGCGCGCTTCCCGGAAAGCCGATTAGAGAGGTGATAGCGAAGGCCAAGGAACGCATGTGGGACACAATGGAGGAGAGACACCTAGTGGTGATAATGGGCGGAGTGATTGACGTACTGAACGGACGAGGAGCAGGAATCACAAAGCAAATAGCCAAAGGGGTCACCGACCTGCGGAATGTGTCAAAAGAAGTACAAATCGCGGTGTGCACGGTGCCAGAGGTTGAAAGGCAGGGTTATAAAATTGAAAGGGCAGTTCTTGCAGTAAACAGGGAAATTTGGACTCTAGCTAAAGCAATGAATTTTACGGTCATTGACATCAACCGAGAAGTGCACCGAGCAGGCCGCGAAGGCGCTTTTGTGCGTGACGGGATACATTTTAGTGAAAGTGTAGCAACACCGGTCGGAAGTCGATTCGCGGCACGAGCTGTAGCTTTTTTAGGCGGGCCCCAGGCAATCAGGAAGCAGGATTGAGTATTGAACATAGCGAAACACCAGTAAAGGGCAGAATTAGGCGACCAGGAGTCAGGAAAAGACGCAGAAAGGATAAGAATAGAGAAGGTAAAATTTGTTACATTAACATGCAGGGTGGTCGTAAGCAGGAAAAATGGCTGGAAATTCAAACGCAACTGAATGATGAAGCGATTAGCGTGTACGCCTTGACCGAAACGCATCTACGAGATTTGGAGCAGCCGCCTGTTATCGACAACTTTGTATGGGAAGGGTGCAACAGAATGACCGGGTCAAGGAAAGGCGGAGGCGTAGGCGTACTAATTAGGCGAGGTCTGAAGTGGCGAAGGGTAAACGAGACATGTAAAGAGCATTTATGGATTAGTGGTACATGGCAAGGTAAAAAAACGTGGCTGGGAGTAGCTTACCTATGGACAAGTAGTGATAGCAGGGAAAAAATAAGGAATTGGTCGATTGCATTAGAAGCGCTATTAATGAGTTCAGTAACTCGGGCCAGGTGATATTAGTGGGAGATATGAACGCGCACATGGACGATTTAGACGGATATACTGATTACAACGGCTCTCTAGTGCTGGATTTGTGTGATGAACCGAACCTTATAGTAGTTAACAGGGAAAATAAGTGTCATGGACAGGTAACGTGGCAATGCGGAAACAGGCAGTCATGTATCGACTACGCCTTAGTCTCAGAAATGGTCTACGAACAACTGGAACAAATGATAATAGACGAAAATGGAAAAAATAGCCTGGGAAGCGATCATAGACGTTTAGCATTAAAGTTTGGGAGAGATACCAGCGCAGAACATGAACCAATAGCCTCAGAGTTTTTAAAAATGAATGACGAGCAAATAACAGAGATCGCAAACAACATAGAGAAGAAAATTGAGGCTTTTCCTACAGCAGTCTGGGAATATAAGGAACTGGTGGAGCTTATGCAGCATGAAATAAGGCGGACACGGCAATACAATTGTTGGTTTGGAAAGAGGAAACCACGTAAGTGGTGGAACAAGGAAATTAAACAAGCTATAGAAGAGCGTAAAGAGGCATCTAGGGTTCATCGAGAAGCCAAAAAGTTGGGATTACAAGAAGAAGAGGTGCTCCTTAGATGGAATACATACAGAGAAAAGAAAAGGGTTGCGAGTGAGCTCGTGCAAGAGAAAATTAAATGCGCAAGTGAACGTTGGGTGCATAACATTTGTGGGGTCTCACATGTGCTCTTGGGACAAAGGAACAACAACGCAGTTGTGCAGACAATCAAAAGGGCATTTATTGCACCTTTCATACACTAATACATACCAGCCGAATTGCTACCAATAGAACATTCACACGGGCGCGCGACAAATCAAGGAAGTCCGACTCACCGCGACCCGATAGCGAGCGAATATGTTCGCCCCATGCTATGACACCATCGCCTAGTCGTTCACGTGTACAGTCACGCTAACGATGGCGCGCTCGAACGATCCGTGTTCGTCCATACCGGTGTCCTGCTCTAAGCCTCGCGCGACGGTCGCGCGAAGCGGGCCGGCGCACGCGCGAAGCGTTCGTGCGTGTTGGTCGCCGATCCCCAGCCAAAGAGAGAGCCCTCGACCTTTTTCTCCCAATTGACCCCGGCGTTTCGGTGGCGTTAGCATCGCGACACTAGCGCCATCTCTCGCAACGCGCCGCAACCACCGCCGGTAGCCACGCAGAGAAGCCGGACTACAGGAGACATGCGGGGAAAACAACATCAGGGGACGCGTGAGAGTCGCGCATTCCCACATCCCCCCAACCTTAAATCACTACACATACGCCGGCGAAACATGTCACAAGGCCTATCAACGCGCGCGTCGCGAACAAAAGTTAGTACATGCGACAGTGGCGCCGCCGAGTAAATGTCCACGCATTATCCACAACGTGCGAGCCGACATTGACTCTGGGGTTCACCGCTGGCATCCGTTGGTCACAGCACCACGTCTGCAGATTCGATGGCACGACTCCAGCCCAGGACTCCGGAAACGGCGACGCAGAAGTCGGCACGAGCAAGCGTCGCTCGCGCCCTGCTGACTAGAGCCGCAGTAGCCGTTGGTGACTGCCGGCTCTTTTCCCAGCCGCCGAGGGTTGCGAGCCGGACATTGGCGGCCGCCGAAGTCGCTGCGCCGACATTGACCACAGGCATCTCCAAAGCCTGGGGTAGCTCGATTGTAGTCCGGGGCAGCAGCGCTGACGATGTGCAGGTGACAGCAAACCAGGAGTGACTCCGCTCACGCTGCGTACACTCAACGCACTCGACAAACACTAAAGTAGTGCAAGGGAGAGGAATTCGGCATACGCATCGCCCACGTGGTACGATGTTCAATTCGGCTAGCAAAATTTCGGGCGGCATAGCAGATGCTAAGTTCACGTGAACAAAGCTTACTTTCTTGAGTCGAACGAGAATTTCAATTCGTGCTAGGCGAACTAATGAGGGAAGCAATGTGCGACACCTCAACACCACGGTCCACCAGGTTGTGTCCCTCAACGTGCGACAGGCGGCTTTGTTAAGCCTTAGGCCTAATGCGTCGCTACTTTGACAACAACCGGCATCCAAAAAAAAAAAAACACCCAAAATGGGCACAAGAACAGGCAGCCGCGAAGAGACGTTAGCTCTGTGAGGTGGTCCTACTCCGCTCGGTGCACACAGCATCCGAGTTGACGGCGCCCACCGTCCCAGACGGTGTCGGAGCGCCCGGTGCCAGGCCGCAATACCAGTCAGCCCGTAGCGGCACCCGTGGCCCGCGGCCACCCGGCTCCCTGAGCCTCGACTTCCGAAGTCAAAGATATAGAAGAAGCTATTTACATAAGAAATTCGGACCACCCACGAGGCTTCCGTACTCACTCGCTTCAGGCTTGCCAATGCTCCGCGGGCGCTAGGCCTCGCTCTCCCAGGATGCAGACCACGTGGCTCTCGTACCGACGAGTGTACTTCAAAACACTCGCGAAAAGGCTTAGCATGTTGAAAAGTTCAAACACGCTACAGCAACCGTCGCCTCACTCAAGAAAGCACACCGCCGACACTAGCGATCAAAATCCACGCTAGGACTACGCTTCGGTTGAAACATCTCGAACCGAGCAAAACTGTTAAAATTATCGTCCGATGCCCCAAGAGGTCCACGTTGGGCAGCCAGATGTGGGGTCTCACATGTGCTCTTGGGACAAAGGAACAACAACGCAGTTGTGCAGACAATCAAAAGGGCATTTATTGCACCTTTCATACACTAATACATACCAGCCGAATTGCTACCAATAGAACATTCACACGGGCGCGCGACAAATCAAGGAAGTCCGACTCACCGCGACCCGATAGCGAGCGAATATGTTCGCCCCATGCTATGACACCATCGCCTAGTCGTTCACGTGTACAGTCACGCTAACGATAGCGCGCTCGAACGATCCGTGTTCGTCCATACCGGTGTCCTGCTCTAAGCCTCGCGCGACGGTCGCGCGAAGCGGGCCGGCGCACGCGCGAAGCGTTCGTGCGTGTTGGTCGCCGATCCCCAGCCAAAGAGAGAGCCCTCGCAACGCGCCGCAACCACCGCCGGTAGCCACGCAGAGAAGCCGGACTACAGGAGACATGCGGGGAAAACAACATCAGGGGACGCGTGAGAGTCGCGCATTCCCACACATTCACAAAAGAGACAAAGGCGCCCCAAAAAGATTCTGGAACCTTATAAAAGCACTCGGAGCTCCAACTAGAAACTCGCAAACGGCTATAAGGGATGAAGACGGTAACATCTATGAAGGCGATGATGCGCTGCGGTACATCACAGACGTTATCAGGCATAACTTCGGTACGAGAAAAAGTGTAGTTCAGACAACAGATCCAGCAACAGCAGAGAGGCTTGAGAGATCAAAATTCAGCATAGAAAGCTTCTATTGGAAAAAGGCAGCAGAAAATGTCCCTAACAACACGGCAGCCGGACCCGATGAAATCCCAATACAGCTAATCAAAAACCTCGGTCCAAAAGGCAAGGCACTGCTGACTAATGCCATAGAGCAAGTGATTAGAACAAAGAATATTCCCGTTGGATGGCGTGAAAGCAAGATGAATCTCATCGACAAAGGCAAAGGAGATAAGGATAAGACGAGCTCGTACAGGCCAGTTACAGTAACGTCGGTGATATATAGAATGGCAATGCAAGCCATAAAATTAGAACTGTCGAAGTGGGTGGAGGAAAACGGTGTATTGGGGGAACTACAGAATGGGTTCAGGCCAGGCAGACGCTTAGAAGACAATATGTTTGTACTAACTCAGTGCATAGAGATTTCAGTAGCTCAGAAAAGACCTTTATGGGTAGCATTTCTAGATATTAAAGGAGCTTATGACAACGTAGACAGGGAATTGTTGTGGGATATTCTTCAATACGAAGGCATAGATGACGATTTCGTGGAGCTGCTGAGGGAGATATATCGAGACAACCAAGTACAAGTGGCATGGGAAGGTCGAAAAGGAAATGAAATGGTGGGAATTCACCAAGGATTGAAGCAAGGATGCCCTCTGTCACCATTGTTGTTCACGCTTTACGTCAAGGGCATAGAAAGACGACTGGAAAACAGCGAATTAGGTTTTGATTTATCCTACATGCGTAATGGACAAATGGTGCAACAAAAGGTCCCTGGATTGATGTACGCAGACGACATTGTGCTACTAGCGGACAATAAAAAAGATTTACAGATACTTGCGAATATCTGTGGGAACGCAGCGACAAATCTAGGCCTCAAGTTTAGCACAGAGAAATCAGGGATTATGATCTTTAATGAACACACGAGTAACTTCGTGGTGTCAATTCAACAGCAAGTAATACCCATAGTGAAGCAATATAAGTACCTCGGCGTACACATAAACGAAGGAAAGAATTACTCAAGCAACCACCAAGATAATCTGAAAATAAAGGGGAAGCGGAATGCAGCAATAATGAAACACAGAGCACTGTGGGGCCACAATAAGTATGAGGTGGTGCGTGGAATCTGGAAAGGAGTAATGGTGCCAGCGCTAACATTCGCAAATGCCATTATATGCTTAAAATCGGATATATTGGCGGGTTTAGAAGTTAACCAAAGATCAGTAGGCCGGTTGGCTTTGGGAGCACACGGTAATACGACAAATGAGGCAGTGCATGGAGACATGGGTTGGGCCTCTTTTGAAGTCAGAGAAGCACAAAGCAAAATTAGTTTTGAAGAAAGGCTCAGGAACATGGATGAAAATAAATGGGCGGCTAAAGTGCACAAGTATCTCTACATGAAAAGCGTGGACACAGAATGGAGGAAGAGGTCAAGGAAGTTGGCAACCAAGTACAGGATAATCGAAAATGTAAATAGACAACCAGGGGTCATCAGAAAGAAAGTGAGAGAAATAGAGACCGTGAATTGGATGCAAAGAATGGAAACGAAAAGGACAATGGAGATTTACAAGAATGAGAAGAAAGAAATTAGAAGGGAAAATCTGTACGATAACACAAAGGGCAGTGCCTTGCTATTTGAGGCTCGAGCCGGTTGCCTAAGGACGAAAACATATCGGAACAATATTCGGAACTAGATGAGACATGTGTATGCTGCAGTAAAGATCCAGAGACCACTCAGCACATCCTAATGGAATGCGACGGGATCCACCCAGCGAGAACCGTAGGTAACGTGCAACTCCCAGAAGCGCTTGGGTTTAAAGTGGAAGGAAACATAAACAGATCAGCAAGAGACGATTAGAGTACTGGTGGAAAAAAAGCAGGGAAAAGATCGATACGACCTGATCTCTTAAAATCATAGGCAGCGGTACAAGCTAAATTTTTGAAAAAGGTATACAAAAATGCGAGATAAAGAACATGTGTAGTATACCTGATTAAATCAAGCAGGCTAGGTGACTATTTGTCGCCACCCCGTTTCAAAGGGGATGCCAATAAATCATCATCATCATCATCATCATCATCATCATCATCATCATCATCCTACTCGGCGTCAACGCTGAGCGCCGCCTGGTGACGGAACGCCAGAAAACGCTGAATGCGGGGTGGCCTTAAGAGGAGCGCCGCGCTCGCCTAGTCAGTGCCATGGATTAGAGCGAGGCTGGGCCGTCTTCTGTGAGCGTAGCGCGGGAGCGGGAGGCTTTCAGCCGTCGTCGGCAAGGGGCGTATGACCACTCCGTGGATATCGCCCGGCGGTGAACTGCTTTACTGGAGAGGGTCCGGAATGCCAAACGCGCGAAGCTATAGCGTCGGAGACTGCGGAAGAGCGAGCCGTTCGGCTCGCAAAACGCTTGGACTTGTCGGCTTATAATTTATACCTGGCTTAACGATGAGTGTAATGTATATACTAATTACAGCTGAATCAAAGGTTAACCAAGTCAAACCAAGACTTAACCAGGCTAAACGAAGCTTTCACTTTGCATATCCAGGTTAGATTAGCTAAGCCGCAGCCATTTTTTTACCGTCGCTCTCTGCGTGGTCCTAAATTGTTCTTGAACATCTTAGTGGCACCCCCGAGTTTCTCCCTCATATGTCAGTAACAGTAGAATGCAATCCCCCCCCCCCCCCAAAAAAAAAAAAAACAATGCTACGCTAGTCCTCCGGTCATGATCGCGCCTGCAAAATATCACCCCAACGTGAGCCATGAAATCAGCTGGGAATTGTAACGAAAGCCCGCACATCGCTGTTCCCATGCCAACTAGCCTACTCGTCAGCCATGATGTGGTAACAGGTACCACCTGCGAGATCGGCACGGGATCGATCGTAGTTTCTCGTAAAACGCAGCGCCCCAGAGTTCGCGTAAAATTGCCGCCGGAAACGCGCCGTGCAACAAGGCAGCAAAAGGAAAGGAGGCGGGGCTAGTGACGTAAATGTCACTAGGGCTCGGCTTCGATATGGGATGGATGGATGGATAAAACTTTATTTCATCTATTTAAACGTGGTTGGGCCCCTATATGTCGGGGAGCCCCCTGGCCGACATCTCTAGGCAGGCCCGGTCCACCAGCCAGAGCTAGTCATCCGAGCAAGTGGCCCGAAGAGCGGCCTCCCACGTGGAAAACGAAGGGTTGGGAATATGTTGTACCACCATGGGCTTGGGGCAGCTCCACAAACAGTGGAAAAGATCTGCCCGGGGCGCTTGGCAGGTGGTACACTGTGGAATATTGAGACCAGGGTAAAATAAATGTGCCAGATATGGGGAAATGAATGCCTTGGTCTGGATCTGGCGCCAGATTGAACTCTGATGGGGGGTAAGGGAATGGTGAGGGGCAGATAATTCTCGTCTACCTTTTCTGTAATACGTGGTAATCTGGTGGTGGGTGTAGATCCCCTCTCCTGGTTTTTCCGTGGGCTTGTATGAGTGGTCGTCCAGAGTCCGGAGTGAATACAAGAAAGGAATGCGGCCTGCAGGTTTCGGTCGATGCAATGGGAGGGGTTTCTCGCCTCTACCGCCGGCAAGAAAGCTAGATTGTCCTTTCGCGGTATAACCTTAACTGCAGCACTATGTTTGCTTCTATACGCTAGTAGAAAACTCGTCTGAGATATTCTTATGGTCGAGCGTGTCCAGGACGGCGCTGTACAAATTTTATTGTGTGCCAAAAAATGCAGTGCGCTCCACACAATGGCCCTTTAATTTATGTTAACCAACCACCAAATCTTCAGAGACTTCTACACGCTAAAACCTAGCGTGAGACGTTGCGTCGCCATCAATGGCCGCGTGTGTGTGTTTTAGAGGAGGTGTTTATTATACATAAGGAAGAGACGCTTAATTCTGCAGCCCATAAGGGAGCACGGCGCAACGTCGTAGGGGATAGGGGGAGTAGGAGGTAAAGAAAAAGAGAAGAGAGATGTGTTTTAGATGCGAAGCAGCTTATGGTCGGGGCTATGTCACTCCCTCCCTCCCTCCGCCGTGCGGCGTCCCCACCCCTACTGCGCATGCGCATCCTCCTCCCCCTCCTCTCCTTGTTTCATCTCCTCGCCTCTCGGCATTCCTCCTCTCCTCTCCGACGCTCCTCTCCTCTCCTGATTGCGCAATGAATGGCAACACCTGCGGCTCCGCGCGCGATGATGCGAAGCAGCTTAGGTTAGAGACGCGACGGTAGGCGCCCCAGAGGCACCGGCAACAGTCACCAACGCCGCGCGCGTTCGGTGCGAACGCGGGCAAAACGCCGACGGCGTCGACAAGAGTTCTGCGCGTTCTTGTGCTGCTGCATGTCCAAGTTTATACAGCTGATA
>NC_051163.1:76139879-76271224 GCF_013339745.2 Dermacentor silvarum
CATGCCCTTCGGTCTATGTAATGCCCCAGCCACATTCGAACGGATGATGGACAGTGTCTTGCGTGGGTTAAAATGGAAGACATGCCTGTGCTATCTGGATGACGTCGTTGTTTTCTCCCCTGATTTCGATAGCCACCTGCATCGTCTTTGCGAAGTATTGAGCTGCTTGACGCGGGCAGGACTTCAGCTTAACATCAAGAAGTGCCGATTCGGAGCTCGCAAGCTCACCATCCTGGGCCACGTAGTCTCGAACGACGGCGTCCTTCCCGATCCGCAGAAAATTCGTGTTGTTGCTGAATTCCCGAAGCCTACCACCGTGAAAGCGCTTCGCAGCTTCCTTGGTCTCTGTTCATACTTTCGCCGCTTTGTGAAGAACTTCGCTTCTATTATAGCACCACTAACGAAGCTGCTCACCGGCGATAGCTCTCTGTCTGGTTGGTCGACGGCATGTGAAGAGGCTTTCGCAAAATTACGTCTTCTCTTGACGTCAGCGCCCATTTTACGTCACTTCGACCCTACCGCTCCAACCGAGGTACACACGGATGCTACTGGGATAGGACTTGGCGCTGTACTTGCCCAACGAAAGCCGGGCTTCTCTGAGTACGTAGTTGCATATGCTAGTCGTGCCCTCACGAAGGCAGAGTGCAAGTACTCGGTTGCCGAAAAGGAATGTTTGGCCATTGTTTGGGCGTTGCAGAAATTTCGCCCTTACTTGTACGGCCATTCGTTTGATGTTGTCACCGATCACCATTCGCTCTGCTGGTTGGCTTCATTGAAGGATCCGTCGGGTCGACTTGGACACTGGGCGCTACGTTTACAAGAATTTGATATACGCATTCTTTACCGCTCCGGACGCAAGCATGCCGACGCCGACGCACTTTCCCGCTCGCCGGTGTCTTCTGACGTTGCGCCTGTTTCCCTTTCCGCAACTTCCTTCGCCAGCATCAATATCACTGGCGTACCTTCCGAACAGCGCAAGGATACCTGGATCGCCTCGCTGATGAACGTTCTAGCTGCGCTTTCAACAACACCTGCCCCACGGCTCCCTCGTGCCCTTCGTCGCCAGGTCGCTCATTATACGCTCCGGGACGCAATGTTGCTACCGCCGCAACTATCAGCCAGATGGTCGAAAATGGCTTCTTGTCATACCTCGCCATTTACGCTCCGAGCTGTGCACGCATTTCCACGCCGACCCACAAAACGCGCACGCTCGCGTCTTGAAAACCTATGATAGACTTCGCCAGCGCTTCTACTGGCGCGGAATGTACACATACATCCGCAAGCACATTCGCTCCTGCATTGAGTGTCAACGCCGGAAGATAACTTGTCACACGCCTGGCCCATTGCAACCTTTGCCCTGCCCCGCTCGCCCGTTTGACAGAATCGGCATAGACCTGTACGGGCCCCTTCCTTCCACCCCTGCTGGCAATCGGTGGATTATTGTGGCCATCGACCATCTCACTCGTTATGCCGAAACCGCCGCTCTTTCAACAGCTTCAGCTCGTGATGTTGCCTTGTTCATCTTGCGCAGCTTCGTTCTTCGCCACAGCGCGCCACGCGAGCTCCTGAGCGACCGAGGGCGTGTGTTTCTTTCGCAAGTCGTCCAAGAGCTTCTGAGTGCGTGCAATACTATTCGTCGCACCACTACAAGCTATCATCCACATACTAATGGCTTGACGGAGCGCTTTAACCGAGCACTTGGTGATATGCTCTCCATGTACATAGCCTCCAACCATTCTAATTGGGACTTGGTGCTTCCTTTTGTGACATATGCCTACAATACAGCCACACAAGCCACCACTGGATTTTCCCCTTTCTTCCTCCTATATGGACGTGAGCGCTCTTCCACACTGGCTACCATACTTCCGTACCGCCCGGATGCGTCCGAATACCGCCCAGCCTCAGAACTCGCTCATTGTGCCGAAGAGTGCCGCCAACTAGCACGCTCATTTACATCCGTAGCCCAAGGTCTTCAGAAAGAACGCTGTGACCCGGCTAAACCTGCCCCTACCTTTCCTGTTGGCTCGTTCGTGTGGCTGTCAATTCCATGCCAGACCCCCGGTCTCTCCCGCAAATTTGCAGCGAAATATCATGGTCCCTACCGGATCGTACAATGCCAGTCGCCGGTGAACTACGTCGTCAAGCCTGTGACACCTCCCACCGACAGACGCTGCCACGGTCGTGAAACAGTCCACGTGAGCCGCTTAAAGCCCTACTACGACCCTCTTGTGCTTGCAGCGCCTTGAGTCGCCAGGATGGCACCTCTTCGCCACCGGGGCCAATGTAGTGGGGAAGAGGGTCAAGAACTATCGAGAGAGGACGACGAGGTCCGGCAGCCCGGAGAGCGCGAGACAGCGACCGACGCTCTTGGGCCAAGGCTGTTGTTACGTAGTCTCTGCTTGTAAATAAACCCCTTTACACCAAGAATAGCGTACGTAGTAGAATGTCACGTAGGGTGCCAAAGATAATTATGCCGACTTTCTGTGAATAATTAAAAATATAAATCAGATGGCGTGATGCTGCATCCATGGGTGATCGCGTGGTTTTTTCCTTTGATTAACCAGACTTCAAATTTTGTGTGTTTATTTTTATTGTTCTGGGCATCGGGCATTTGTAGCATATTTTGAGTCGGGCAGCTACCATGAATCTTATTAAAAGGTTGACGAGGTAAGACTTGCTGTTGGTGTGTGAGGATTTTGGAGTTGAGGCAGAGGAAACAATGGAAAGGTCGCCTCTCGGAAAGGGAATTAAAGATAGTGGCATTCATGATGAGAGCATTGATATTGCTTGGGAAGTAGTACAGGAAACGCGGAAGTGCGAGCGAGGAAGTCAAGAACACGAGCGAGAACACGAGCTTTCTGAGCCAATGCTCGGTTGAGACGGTGTTCTAGTATAATCTGTTCACTTATAGGACGATCATCTAGTTTTCTGAATGCGTTGATCACAGATTGTGTTTGTGCCTGAAATTGAGGACAGCGGAAAAATAAGTGGTCAGTGTTCTCCTCGCATCCGCAGACTGTCAGCCATTCCAATTAGTGCTGAGTAAGCTTTCGTAAAGGCAACTCCCAACCACAACCAACCCAGAAAAGACGCCTCGCGTCGGTGCAGTCCCGCCGGAGCTCCTAGTTACAGCGAAGGGTTAAGTCTGTGCATGTGCAGTATTCTACTCAGCTAACGAAAGTGTGCGGGCTAGAATTCGAAGCTCTCTGGCAGCGTCGGTCCTTGAGAGAGGAATGGGGATGTCCGAGCTGCTTTATCTGCGTAATCATTTCCAATGATACCGCATTAGCCGGGTATCTGTTGAAATGAGATATCGTGGCCTTTTCCCTTCAGTTCCACGATTTCTCATGTCAGCTGATCGGTAGTCCCATGTCTGAGAAACAATTGTACACATTGTAAGGCCGGCCTTGAATCGCAGAAGACTGCCCATTTTCCAGGACTCTCTATATTTATCACATGAAGCGCACCGCAGAGAGCCGCGAGCTATGCACCTGTAGAACTAGTGATATTGGAAGTCTTTAATCGTTCAGTTATTCCCATTGTTGATATAACTACAGCGCCAACTGAACTGGTTGGTGCAGTTGAGCCATCAGTATAGCTGTGTGTGAAGTCGCTGTATTTCTCATATCAGATGAGTAAGGAAAGTTTGTGAGGTTCACTTGAGTACGGCTCACACACCATGGAGGAATCAAAGGTCTCGCCGCAGATGCGTACCCTGACGTAAGAGAGGCACGGTGCGCGAAGACAGTTGCACTGAATGTCGTGTGGGGCCTTTCTACAGAGAGGCTTGCGAGGTGGTGGGCAGGTGTCCGGGCGAAGTGTAGTATGTGCACACGCATTCTTTCAATGGCAATATGCGCTCTAATAGACCAAGGCATATCTTGAGGGCTTGGGCTTGGATGCTTTGGTTTATAGTCAGGTTGGTTCGGCAGGTGTTGGAGATGTCCGGTAGGCTGTACCCCATAACTCCAATAAAGAGGACCCTGTACAGTTGAAGCATAGAGTGTACTGACACTCCCCAGGTCTTTCCTGCTAGGAACCTAAACATATGGCAAACTCCCGTCAGACGTTTTCTCACATATTTCACATGAGGGGTCTAGGAGAGATTTCTGTCAATAACCACCCCCAAAAATCTTTGACTTCTGCTGTACGAGATCAGCTGTCCGTCTATGGATATCACATATGGAGACATTGGTTTCCTGGTAAATGCCACCACTACGCACTTTTCACATGATATGTGAAGTCCGTGTTCTCGAAGGTAGGATGATGTTAAAGTGCCTGCCTTCTGAAGTCACACGCGAAGCTGAAGTCGTGTCACACCCTATGTCCAAATACAAATCTCGCCGGCTTAGATATGGCGGTACATGGAAGGATGTCGACGAGTCCAATGAGCGTTAGATCGAATAGCGTTGGGCTCAGTACTCCACCCTGAGGTACCCCACGGTTACTGTAATGCTGAGAGGTTGGGCCACCCTCAGTAAGTTTGAAGAATGATCTCTTTTGTGGGTAGCTGCTAATCCAGAGATAAATCTTGCCGCCAAGACCTACTGTCTCTAATGTGCTGAAGATCGGTTTGTGTGTTACGTTATCATACGCTCCTTTAACATCCAGAAACAGGGCAGCAGATAATCGCTTGCAGGACTTCTGGTGCTCTACGTACGTCACCAAGTCGATAACCTCATCTATGGAAGAACGACTATGCCTGAAACGGGCCACTGCGTCTGGATATGCGTGGTGAAGTTCGAGGTACCATTCTAATTGTGCTAGAACCATCCTTTCCATTAGTTTTCCGATGCAGCTGGCAGGCGTAATCGGTCGGTATGATGCAATTTCTACAGGCGACTTGCCTGTAGCAGTGGAATTAGGTGACTGGTCTTCCATTTCTGGGGAACCGTACCTGTCGGCCAGGAGCTGTTGAACAGGAGCAGGAGCACTTTCCGAGCCTCTTGGCCAAGATTGCCTAGGGCACAGTAGGTTATACCATCGGGGCCTGGCGATGATGAGCGTTTGCAGCAGGCAAGTTCAGCTTCAAGTTCGTTCATAGTGAAAGGACTGCCCATGCGCGCGTCGTGGGAAATCGCTGAGTGGTCGAGCGTTGATGTTCCGGTGGATCTTATTTCGCCAGCAATCCTCCTGCAGAAATTGTCAGCGACGTCAATCTCTCTGGATTGTTGGTGAAGGGCCAAAGACTTGAAAGGGTGGCGCTGCTGAGGGGTTCCACGGAGATCACGAACAGTTCCCCATATGTGAGACAGAGGTTTTCGGGGATTTAAGGACTCGCAGAACGACATCCATCTTTGCGATGCGAGTTTGTTCATGCGACGTTGAATTTTCTTTTGAGTTCTTCTGGCCAACCTCAAGACATGTACAGACTTTGTACGTCTGTATCTTCGCTCGCACGGCGACGAATTGCACGAAGTTTCTCCAGCTCAATGTCGTATTCGGTGCGTGTACACGTTCTCTAAAGCGAACGCGTGGCAGTCTCTATGGCGCCCTTTATAGTGTCCGCTAGGCTACAGGAAAATCCTTCACGACAGCCGTCTTCCACAATTGATTTGAACATCAGCCAGTCGACACATTGGTTGACGCCGGATAACTGGAGTCCGTCAGCCCTTCAATCCTAAGATAAGCGGGGAGGTGGTCCCTTCCCCGCATTTTAATATCCGAAAACCACCTAACCTTTCTGGTGAAGGAGCATGGAACAAAGGTGAGGTTCAGGCAGCTACTGTAGACAATTACACACAGAAAGGTAGGGCATCCATCGTTTAGCAAACACAGTTCTTGTTTGCGTTAGTGCCTGTGAGATTAGCAGCATGTTCATAAATGAACTAAAGGTGTTGGTTGCAAACGACGCCTTAGTTGCAACAGAGGCCGTTGAAGGCCGTAGTAAGAGCGACGAGGTGCTGTGCCAGCAGAGCACTGTAGAGACAGCTAGGCCAGCTGTGACTGAATCGGCACAGTCACCGTGTGTGTACGTCGCAGGTAATGTTAACAAGGTCGTTAACGAAGTAAGAAATGCTGCTGACCCGGCAGACACAAGCACCCATGTCGAGTCAGGGCTGAATGCCGAAGCGCCGTGCAAGCCGGACGATGCAGTTGAGGGTTATTTGCAGGAGGGCGAGCTGCATAACTCAGAGAGAGATAACTGCATGGTTCAGGAATCGATGAAGCTGTCCGCCAGTCTGGGTAGCCAATAGAGGGGTGATTTGGATAATCAACCAGACTGTCCGAGTGAGACAGCTATTGAGACTGAAGTGCTGTGTGCCGATACACAGCGTGACCTGGACAATGTAGTAGCGCGCAGTTCGCTTAAGTGCGGGTTGCGTAGCTCGAGTAGAGCCTGCTGGATTGTTCCAGAGTCGGTCGAGCTGTCCGCCATTCAAGGCAAAGAGAGGAATGATTTAATGGAGAATCACTGAGACTGTGCGGGCGAGACAGTGATCCGGGCTGACGAGGTGTGTAACGGCCAGCACTAGGCGCGACAACATGGCCCGAAAGGGAGTTTAAGGAAAAAGTGCCGTGAAAAGAATTGCTGTAAAGATAGGAATGCGGCGGAGAGTGCGACGCCGCCTAAGAAAGTAACAAGCGTCAATCACCATCAGCGGGGCGCAAAGAAAAGAAAGCTGCGATCATCGTTGACACTTGCGATTCAAGCGCGTCCGAACCACCGGCTAAAAATAGTGAAAGAAGCATGCTCTCCGCGAACACCGAAGAAGGGCACGGGGCAATTGTGGTCCCAGTCGTTCCGTCGTTCTTTTCGGCGCGCAGCATGCATTGCTAAGGAACGCTAGGTGTCCGAACCAGAGGAGCTTGTAGTGAACACGCGACGTGGTCACACGAAGTCATGACGAAAGCGTGTCGCCAGGCCACAAATTGGCATGGGACTGTAACGTCTCGAAAGAGCTGATGGGCTGTCAGGTCTTTTGTTGTACCTGGTTAGCTAGAATAGCTTGCAGGGCACGACCACCTCGTGTACGGCTCAAATAACGAGCCCGTCATAAACAGTCGGAACGGTAGACAAAAAGACCGGTTCCGTGCAAACAAATGATTTGTTTGTTTGTTTTTTGACCATTTGAGCATTTTCGCGAATCAGCTTCTTTCAATCAATAAGTTATGATGTCTCTTCTGATTTTCGTGTGATAGGTTCCGATGTTTGAAAAATGCGCTTTGTTTCGCGAAGTAATCACTAATGAGCAGTTAGGCTTTATTTTTTTCGAGAGCGACTTTTTCGAAGCGTCGAGGTCATTTTGTTAAATGCCTACAGTAAAGCGCGTATGTATTAGCCTTTGTTAAAAGTGTAAGTTTTTCTTTTTAATCTTTAGCGCGCTAGGTTTCCGTAAGTGCATAGTTTGCATTGAGAAGCGTGGTTACGATCCCACTTTGCACGTGCCCTGTGCAGACCGAAGGAAACAGAATTTTTGTGACGGGGTCGCTCGTGTGTGTTGAGGACGGCAGTTATCTGAGTTTTCTATTAAGCGCGCGTGGAATTAGTTAATAGGAGACGCGGTTTCTTTTAAAGGTTCTCGTGAGTGCGTAAGTTACGCAAGTTAATTGTGTTCATTTAAGGTGTGTCCTCTATGGACAAAATAAAGAAACGTGAGTAAGCCTTATAAAACTTCTGCGCGAGACGCAAGAAGGCATTGAGAATAGTGCCCGCAAAATTCGAGCGACTTTCATTATGCATCCGTAATTTGACGAGGATGTTCAGTGGCATCATTGCGTGCGATAAGTCGCCCATTGTGATAGATTATGAACCGGCTGTTCCTGAAGTGAGGCTGCATAGCATGTTTCGAAGAATTGGCTATTTTAGCCTTTGCTTAAGTTCTACGTGTTGCCTTCCCTCATTTTAATAACGAGGTATGGCATTGTATTATGGACTGCAAGTCATCCTCGTAGCTTGAAAACTTTGCTAGCGTATGGTTATAATGGTTGTTTCTATTGATTTTTCAGTTTCCTCACGATTTTTTTGCAACGGCAATGTCACTCTGGCCTTGTCGGTATTCGGGGAGACGTGGAAATCTTTTTCGAAATGTGGTTGGAACTGCTGTATCAAAATTAGCAAAAGAGAAAAAAAATACAAGGCTGATATTGATATAGTCATAGCCTGGTGAGTCGGGGGTGAAGAGCCTGCACTTGCACGTGGTGCAGCGCTATGTTGTTTTGTTTTTTTGACGTATGTTTTCCGGAGCCCGCGATCCAGAAATTTGCCACACCAGGATCGTCGCCGGTGTACTAGAGCCTTCATCAGCGTTCCTCATGGCCACCGAATTGAGTTCACCTGCTATCCCGATCTTCCGGGGCGAGGAGGAGCTGTTAGATATGGACCATTAACTGACATCCGTCAAGTTCTCCAAGCTCAACCACTCGCCGTCACCTGTCAATCCTGGTGCGCAGGGGCGCGTCGACCGTGATATCGGTCTCGTCAAACCGGTTGATTATCCGCACCTAGTGCGCCGCACGTCGAGCTTTCATCTCCCCCCTGCTTGACTCTTCCGAATGGGCAACGGGAGGCTGGCACGGTTGCAGGTAGTTGACCCTGGTCTCGAGCAAAGCTGTTTTGCAGCTCTGGAAGGTCCTTCGGCAACCATCCTGGATCTACAGCCAGACGAGGAGAAAATGATGGGCGAAGGCTGCCATCGGACAATAGAGCCCTTCGAGCGTCGCCATTGGCTGAGTATGATGCCACTTGCCCGGACCCCTACGATTAGAGGAAAATGACGACACCTGAGCTGACTCGACGATTGGCTGAAAATGACGTGACCCCGAAAGACCCAAGGGGTTAAAAGCCAGAGACAGATCGAGAAGAGAGACGGTCTTCTTGCCTCGGGCTGCAGCGTCCGATTTGCTGCCGGCCGTCGATGACTTTAATGTTGTTCATTACCTTGTGCTAATACCGTAAATAATGTAAATGAACCTCAATTTCCCTAAGTCCACCTCAACGTCCCCCAACTTCCGCACTCAAGTTCAAGATCAAATATCATGCTACCAAAGCAAATAGCATTGAGCATTTTAAGCCAATACAAGGAGAATGTGAGAAAGGCATTCTTTGTTCCTTGGTAAATGTCAGTAGAGGATCAGGAATTTTCCTTATCAAACAACATGGAGGGAAGCCTTTTCGGCTCACCTTAATCTAACTCTCGGAGACATAGAACGTGCCCATAGGATTGGCCAACGCCGGACTGGTTTCAATCGTCCTATTATCATTAAGTTTCTCAACTTGAAATGAAAAACAGATGCACTGCGCAACGCTTTCAAACTAAAGAATCTTGTATCACCCAAAGTATGGCTGGAAGAAGACTTCTCTCCTAAGATCCAGCTGGCACGTAAAAAGCTTCGAGACTTTGCCAAGGAAAACCGCAAGGAAAACGAGCGTTTTACGCTCCGTTTTAACCTTCTGCACATGCAGGATCGCACCTATCGGTACGACTCGTTGTCTAAGTCTGTCGTTCTAGTGAGTAAACAAAAGTAAGCCTTGCGTGAATGACCAGCCACACTGGTTCACTACAAACCAACTGCGCATAAAGTTACATTGCTCCTGGCAAACTTCCGAAGCCTACTTAAGAAAGTTGAGTTGACATCTTAAAAACTCTGATACTTGCATGTGATGCCGATATCATCATCGGTACAGAAACGTGGCTCACCGAGCATATTGCTGATAATGAACTATCGTTGCCGAAGTCATTTGTTGTCTTTCGCAAAGACCGAAAAGTGTCACGGGGAGGTGGCGTAATCATTGCTGTCAAAAGGAATTTCAGCCGTCTCTTATTGCTATGAACTCGCCGCTTGAAATGATTTGGATTGTTACGCGTCATTGTCATGTGCACTGTGTTATTGGTTCGTGCTATCGACCTCCTGATAGCCAGCCCGATTTTGTCGATCTTTTCAACGATGCTATCGAACAGGTCACAAATAAGTTCCCAAATGCCATGCTTGTTTTGGCCGGTGATTTTAATTATCCTGCAATAGACTGGTTGACACCTTCTGTTCTCGGTATCAATAATCGCCAAGAATACCTTCACTTTCTGCATACTGTACACCTTCATAACCTTTCCCAATTGGTAAAAAACCCTACACGAGGCGAAAATATTCTAGATCTGATATTTACTAACCATCCTGAATACGGAAGCGCTCGTGTTCTCGAGGAAATAAGTGATCATAGGGCCGTTCACTGCACTCTGGAGCTACCACGCCCAAAAGAAAACAAAAGAAATGAAAACAATACTTGACTGTGCTCGGGCAGATATCGACAAAATGAACCGCATGTTCACGGCTTTTGTGGCCGAATTCCTACTCAATTTCGCTAGCCGATCAGTGAACCAGAACTGGTCTTTTTATAGAGACAACCTTAAAAAATTGAAGATTGCTGCGTGCCTAAACTAACTCTCCTGTCCAAAGTAGACGATCCTTGGTTCACACGTGATGTGAAGAGAACCATTAACAAGAAAAAACGGGCGTTTAGAAAAGCTTCGACATCAAATACCAATCTAGACTGGGAAAACTACAAAAGGCTGTCAAAATTTACGGTGACCTCAGTTAATGAAGCTAAAACAAATACTTTAACTGTACTCTTCCCAACCTGATGATTACCGACCCTGCAAAATTTTGGCCAGTAGTAAACCCAAAAGAAAAGCAATCCAGGGTACAACTAAAATGTGAAAATGGTGACCTGCTGTCGACAGAAGAATCTGCCGAAAATTTCAATCAGCATTTTGCTTCATTTTTCTCAGAAGAGCTGCCGCTACAAACTACGATGCTTCAAGTGCAAGCAATTTCGCACGAGTTTGCAACTATCTCGATAACAGAAACAGGCGTCGCACGTGCAATAGAGAGGCTACCATGCAAAACGTGCCCTGGACCGGATGGTATCAGTGCAAAACTTTTGAAGCTAACATCAGATAACTCATCTTACATTTTATCACTAATATTCCAGCAGTCGCTGGACACTGGGTGTCTTCCTGATGAGTGGAAGATTGCGCATGTCATTCCTTGCTTTAAATCTGGAGACAAGCACTTAGCTAACAATTACCGTCCTATTTCTCTTACGTCTATTTGCTGCAAACTTCTTGAACATTTACAGTCACATAATGTATCACATTGAATCTAATAAATTACTTTTTGAAAACCAACACGGCTTTCAGAAAAACAGATCCTGTAACACCCAGTTGTTTGAGCTAGTAACCGATTTACACAACTCCATCAATAGTTCATTTTTCATCGATGCAATTTTTATTGACTTCTCTAAAGCATTCGATCACGTCCCTCACCAACGTCTACTCACAAAACTACATAGCCTACAGCTAGATGACAAAACCTTTATGTGGATTAAGGGTTTTCTTAGTAACAGACTTCAGAGTGTTAAAATCCATGAGTATGTATCTAACCACACGCATGTCAAGTCGGGAGTCCCACAAGGATCAGTTTTGGGACCGTTATTATTTTTAATCTACACAAATGATATAGCGACCAACATGCAGTGTTCCATACGTCTTTTTGCAGACGACTGCGTAATATATAAAGAAATAACAAACCAGAATGACACATTGACCCTGCAATCTGACTTAACGACTCTTTCAGAATGGTGCAGTAATGGCAGATGAAATTAACAGTGAGAAAACTAAACACGTTAAATTTGGTCCCAGTCTCAATTTATTGACTAACGAATACCTAATTAACAATTCTGCAGTAGAATCAATTTCATCGATTAATACTTAGGAGTCCTGTTCAATTACAATCTAAAATGGAATGATCATGTAGAATTAATCACTAGCAAAGCATTTAGATAGCTTGGCGTTCTAAAACGTCGCCTACGCCTTGCTAATTCAGGCACTAAACTTCAGGCATTTAATTCGCTAATTAAACCATCATTAGAGTACGCGTCCAACATATGGCATCCCCATCAAGCTTACCTTACCGACATGCTGGAATCCATTCAAAGTAAATCCGCTAGATTCATCTCGTCCTCGTATTCTAGTTATCACAGTGTGTCATCCATAAAAAGAACACTTGGCATTTTACCGCTCGTGATACGGAGAAAGTATTCGAGATTATCCTTTTTTCATAGTTTTTATCACAGTGACAGTGCCTTTTCACGTAAATTCATTCATCCAGCAGCCCACATCTCCGCGCGTATTGACCACGACCTCAAGGTCTACCCACCATTTTCTCGGACTAAGAAACATTTACACTCACCTCTAGTTTTATCAATGACTGGAACGCCCTTCCGCAATCCATCGCCAACATTAAGGAATCATCATCTTTCAATCGGCTTTACTAACCTACCTTAATGAGAAAACCTGGCATACCAGCTGATCATTTCTACACAACCATATTATCCTGCTTGCACGCCTTACTACCTTTCAACTCTGTCCTACATTTGCTGTATTATTCTAAAAGTGTTGTAGCTCTCTTGTATTATTGCATTATATAACAATTACTTCATGCCACTACTAGATGCACTGTATATCCTTAATGTTGTGATCATTTGTGTTCTTAATTTGCCTTTTTGTTGTTCATGTTTATAACCAGGTTTTGAAGTTTCTTGTTGTTATCCCCCCCTATGCAATGCCCGATTCTGGGCCCTTAGGGTACCTAAATGAAATGAAATGAAAAAAAAAACATAGACTGCACAATGCACAACCTAAGAACCAATTTGCCAGTGCACACCCATCTTTTGGCAACATTTATGATGTGGCTGCAGGCACTGTGTAAGTCTGCCCAGTCACAAATATACCTCTTTTAAGGGGGTGACAAGATTCCGTAGCCAAAGTTTTTCTTTTGCGTTATCGTTCTTTTACGACTTCATTAGAAAAAAACAACTGTGGTTTCAGGTAGTTGGTTTATTTCGCAAGTATAGGCACAGCTGCATGAAAAAGCACAGAAGGGATATGTAAAACAGGATGGTGCCCTTCCCGATTTATGATTCGCTTCTCTGTTTGGCTTCTTTGTGCACTGCCCTGTTTGTGCTTATGCTTCAGTCGCCTTTAATGCAAGAATTCATCACATCCGATTTTTTGGCACGTCTAAAGCCATGCCACACTTAGGTTATAATGCATTTTTAACTGGTCACAACAAATGGCGATCTAATTATGCCGGCAGCATTTGAGAAGTCCGGCGTTAATACCGTAATACGGAGAGAAAATTTACCAAATAAGGCAAGAAATGTGATGCGCGAGATTTTAATGCTAGTGCTCCATGCAATTTTACACTCATTTTGCCGCACACAAGCAAAATTTTAAAATTTAATTATAGCGAAGCTTTCTATGTCACACTGATTCGTCCGTTGGCGCCCGTAAACGCACTGCAGGAAAGCCAACTTACACAGTGCATCTGCGCGCACAATAGAACAGTGGCTGCGCATCTGCGCACACAACAGAATGGCGC
This sequence comes from Dermacentor silvarum, assembly GCF_013339745.2. Lineage (NCBI taxonomy): Eukaryota > Metazoa > Arthropoda > Arachnida > Ixodida > Ixodidae > Dermacentor > Dermacentor silvarum. The sequence continues at coordinate 76,153,260 of NC_051163.1, forward strand.
ACGACATACGTATAGTAGAACACTAGAGTTTACATTAGCAGTAGTACCGCTAAAAACAATGGAAACTTCAACGCCACGCTACCAGATGAGCTGTATATATCTGCATTGCATTACACGCGTCACTCAATGCATTCCCGGCCGTCACCATGGGTAGGCCCTGGGTGCAGCGCATGGCAGAAGAGGCTGCCGTACGCGAACGTAAGCGTAAGCGCGATTGTGCCCGTAAGGCCAATCCCGTGTATCGGCCACGGTAGAGCCTCAGACCGTCTACCAAAGCAACCACAAGGCAATTGTGTGAAAGTGTAGAGTCGTCCGTGAAAGTGTAAGTGTGTGCGTGCAATCAACGGCTACATGATCTAAAATAAAGGCTATGCAACTTAACGAAATATGTCTTCATTCAACTTCAAGGTTCAAAAAATACAATCCTAAACAAGTAATCAAATCACATATGCATCGCATCGGGTCATTCCACATTTCTTGGGTTCATTGCGTGGTCGTTGGCTTTGGACTTTGACATTGATTCAGTTTGCTTGAGAGAAAGCTAGGCGTTTAACCATCTGTCTTTAAGAAAGGGGTTTTGATTTTTGTGCGCGGAAGGTATAACGATGAAGAGGAGAATGGGTCAACAATTCAAAGAATTGTATTACTGATCACAGCAGAATACGAAAAATAGGTTACGGATAATAGTAAACTCGGATAGTTAATACTGGTTCATATTTAACAACAATGCAATAAGGCAGGACTGAGAAAGACCACATCAGGACCATGACACTATCAACTGACCAGTTCATTTGTATTGCTTTCCACTTTTGTAGCTGACAAGCTCCTTCATGGTACACGTTTGTTGGCAAACAAAAGAAGCAATTCACAAGATAATATGAGAAAAATACAATTAAACAAGTGTAGTGGGGAATATGCATGTAGGCACCGTGGGCACTGCCATCGCTTCGGCTTGAGACCCGAGCTCGAGCTGCGGATGCCAACAGCTAGGACTGTGCCTAAAAAGCAACTTGCGATCCCTCGGACGAGTTTCAATAAATCCCCCTTTCATTTGGTGGAAGTGCTGGGTAACCTCGAAAACTGGAACTCCGAAGCCGGACGCTACCCACTGCTACGACTATGCCTGACGACACCGCCCAGGAAGATACACCTAAGCCTCCAGCGGTCATCGTTTCTGGTGTGTTGCGCCAGCGTGATCCTGCCGTCTTTAGCAGCACCGATGATCATGACGTGGAGGGTTTGTTGTCATCGTACGAGCTGGTAAGCCGGCACAATAAGTGGGACGACGCCACCAAGTTGCACAACGTGTTGTTTTACCTTACCGGCGTCGCAAACCTCCGTTTCCGAAACCACGAACACGATTTAACCACATGGACTGCATTCAAGACCAGTTTTGCCAGAAGTGTTCGGGCGCCCCGCTGTGCGCAAGCTTCGCGCTGAACAACGCCTACGTGGGCGCGCACAACATCACGGTGAAATGTTCACCAGCTATATCGAAGATGTCATTGAGCTGTGTCGTCAATGGCAGAACAGGACAAGATAAAACACATTATGAAAGGCATTGATGAGGACGCCTTTCAAATGTTGTTAGCGAAGGATCCGCGTACCGTGGCTGACGTCATCAACTTGTGCCAAAGTTTTGACGAGCTACCGAAACAACGCATCTTAGTTCGACGCCCACCACCGACGGAAGATTAGCTAGCAGCATTGGTTATTGGCGACAACCAAACAGCTTTGCTGACGCAGATAAAAGAAATTGTGCGAGAGGAGGTTGCGCGACAGCTCTCCATTTTGCCGACCACGGAGAAGCCTTCTCACTCTTTGGCTCCAGCGATCCGGCAGATGATTCAAGAGCAAGTGACCGAAGCTCTTCCATCTTCGTCTCAAGTGGCTCCCATGGCCGCACCTCTGACGTATGCTGAGGCGGCTGAACGGGCTCCTCGCATACCGGTGTTCTCTCCTCTGTCTTCAGCGCCTCGCCCGCCGCTGTTCTCTCCTACGCCTTTGCCTCGGCAGACGGCGGCTCACTTCTTCGGTGCACAACAGCAGGATACAAATCCTTGGCGCACTGCAGATAACCGCCCCATATGTTACGCCTGCGGCACCTCGGGACATGTAGCGCGCTTCTGCCGCCGGCGTTTCCCGGCCTTCATGGGCACCACACGAGCCCCCAACTACGGATTCCGACCATTTCGTATGCCACAACAGCCGCCACCGGAAGTTTACGTTGCTGATGACGTACCAGCTCTGGAGTACCAGCCCTTTGGTGCTCGTCGCTCGCCTTCCCCTCGCCGCCGCTCCCTCTCACCTATGCGTCGTCGACCCAGCGCCAGTACTGAGGCGGAAAACTGATTTCCGCAGTTCCTGAGGCACGAACTGCGTCGTCGTCGGAAAATCGAAGTCCTCGCTTCTCCCCCGCTAACGTTATTGAAGTGTCAGTGGATGGCATCAAATCTTTTGCGCTCGTCGATACAGGTCCCGCCATATCCGTGATTAGCGAAAAGCTTTGTCGTTTATTACGTAAAGTGACCATGACGCCTTCGGTAATATCGCTTCCAACAGCCACCGCTCAACAAGTTCAGCCCGTCGCTATGTGCACCGCCAGGGTGCTGATTCGAGACATTTTGTACTCTAATGAATTCTTTGTGCTAACCTGTTGCTCCCACGATGTGATTCTCGGCTGCGATTTTCTGTCGCGCCATCATGCCGTCGTTGACTGTGCACGTGCTGAGGTTCAGTTCTCCGTTCGGTGCGATTTGCCATCTCACGACTTGCAAGTTCGTAATGTTAGCAGGATATGCGTAGCTTCAGATACTGACCTTCCCCCAGACAGTGCTGTATTTGTCCCTCTTTCATGCACATCGCTTGCCGACTCGACGGTCTTGTTCACACGCGCTGCCGTCTTCAGTCACCGCCACCCTATATCGTTGCCTTTTGCCATACCTCCTGGTTCACCATGGTGCGGCAGAAATATTGCTTGCTAACCCAAATTCGCACACATTGGCTTTGCGCTGTGGCGAGAATATTGGCACCATCCAGACTGTGGGTGCTGACTTTATTGTTTCTTTCCCTGCTGCCGACGACCTGGCTACAACTAACGTAACAGCACTGACGCCCCATGTGCTCTGACCGGGTCTCACCAGATGTTTTTTGTCGCTCTATCGCCGATGGCCTGGACCCGACACAACGTGAGCGCCTACTTACCCTTTTAACTGACTTTCACGCCTCTTTTGACTTGAACCAAGCGTAATAAGGCAGCACAAGTACCGTTTCTCACCACATTGATACGGGGCGGCACGCACCATTACGCCAGCGACCATACCGCGTGTCATCCACCGAGCGTCGTGTCATTACTGAGCAAGTTGCGGACATGCTTGAACGTGGTGTTATCAGACCTTGATGTAGTCCTTTGGCGTCCCCCGTGGCACTAGTTACGAAAAAAGATGGCTTGATTCGTTTCTGTGTGGATTATCGTCGCCTTAGAAGATTACACGAAAAGATGTCTACCCTCTACCGCGTATAGATGACGCCCTGGATAGTCTACATGGTGCCGAATTATTTTCTTCTTTGGACTTGCGATCGGGTTATTGGCAAGTGCCGATGGATGAGTCCGACCGCTCGAAGACAGCTTTCATTACGCCTGACGGCCTGTATGAATTTACGGTGATGCCATTCGGGATATGCAATGCACCCGCGACATTCGAAAGAATGATGGACAATCTTTTGCGAGACCTCAAACGGAAGATGTGTTTGTGTTACTTAGACGACGTGGTAGTTCTCCCTGATTTCACCACTCACCTCACTCGTCTACGCGAAGTTCTGACTTGCCTTGCCACCGCCGGCCTTCAACTTAACTTGAAAAAGTGCCGCTTTGCAGCCCGCCAGCTGACTATACTTGGTCACGTCGTTTCCAAAGATGGCGTCCGTCCCGACCCTGACAAGCTTCGTGCTTTCGACTACATGTGAAAGAGCTCAGAAGTTTTGTCGGTCTCTGCTCTTATTTTGGTCGTTTTGTGCGCAATTTTGCCTGCATCGTCGCACCTCTGACGAAGTTCGTGGCTGGGCCTTGTGACTTTCGTGATTGGGCTCCGGCATGTGAACAAGCCTTCATCACTCTGCGTCGTCTACTTACCTCACCGCCCATTCTCCGTCACTACGACTCCAGTGCTCCGACCGAAGTTCAAACGGACGCCAGCGGCGTTGGTCTTGGAGCCGTCCTTGCACAACGCAAGCCTAGCTTCCCGGAATATGTGGTTGCCTACGCTAGTCGCGCCCTCACAAAGGCAGAAACCAATTATTCTGTCACAAAAAAAGAATGTTTGGCTATAGTTTGGGCTTTAAGCAAATTTCGCCCTACTTGTATGGCCATTCCTTTGACGTTGTGACAGACCACCACGCGCTCTGCTGGCTTGCCTCACTGAAAGACCCGTCGGAGCGTCTCGGACGTTGGGCTCTTCGACTCCAGGAATTTGACATTCGCGTCATCTATCGCTCGGGGCGTCAACATTCTGACGCGGATGCCCTCTCCCAGTCACCCATGCGATACGACGACACGCCACCCGCACCAGGGACAGCCCGGTTGCTGCGCTTAGTGTTTCTGACATGCCTTCTGAACAGAGAACGGATCCGTGGATTCCGTCTCTCAATGACATTCTAACTACTTCCTCAACGGATACATGCCCTCGAGCCCTTCGTCGCCAAGCCACCCCTTTTGTGCTGCGGAACGCCATCTTATACCACCAGAACTATCAGCCAGACGGTCGCAAATGGCTGCTCGTCATCCCTCGCCATTTGCGTTCCGATATATGCACGTATTTCCACTTTGACCCACAACAAGCACATGCTGGCATCCTGAAAACGTACGAGCGGTTCCGCCAGCGGTACTACTGGCGAGGCATGTATTCTTATGTGCGCAAATACATTCGGTCATGTGCAGCCTGTCAGCGACGCAAGACAATTCCTCATACGACAGGCCCACTGTAACCTTTACCGTGTCCTGCACGTCCTTTTGACCGAGTCGGGATCGCCCTTTAAGGGCCCCTTGGATGCACTGCTAACGGAAACCGTTAGATAATTGTCGCAGTAGACCATCTAACAAGATACGCCGAAACTGCTGCACTTGCTCCGGCTGCTGCTCGCGATGTCGCAGCGTTCCTCTTACGGCATTTCATCTTACGGCATAGCGCACCGCGAGAGCTGCTGAGCGACCGAGGCGGCGTCTTCTTGTCTGACGTTATTAATGAGCTACTGGCAGCGTGCCGCACTATTCACCGCACCACTACGGCGTATCACCCACAGACTAACGGTCTAATGGAATGGTTCAACCACACTCTTGGTGACATGCTCACCATGTACATTGCCTCGGATCATTCCAATTGGGGCGACGTCCTCCCTTTTGTGACTTACGCGTACAATACCGCCACTCAGGCTACCACAGGCTTCTCACCATTTTTTCTTCTTTATGGACGTGAACCAACCTCTACCCTTGACACCGTACTTCCGTATCACCCGGACGCCTCTGAATTCACCCCGCTTTCAGAAGTTGCTCGACATGCTGAAGAGTGCCGTCAACTGGCTCGCTCATTCACGTCGGGTACCCAAGGCATCCAAAAAGATCGCCGCGACCACGATCAGCCAACACAGTCCTTCGCCGTGGATTCTCACGTCTGGCTTCGGCTGCCATTCAAATCTCCAGGCCTTAGCCCAAAGCTTGCTCCAAAATATCAAGGTCCGTACCGGATTGTCGAATGTATATCGCCTGTCAACTATGTGGTCGAACCGGTGACACTATCTTCGGACAAGCGCCGCCGTGGCCGCGAGACGGTTCACATCAGCCGCCTGAAGCCGTACCACGACCCCCTCGTCGTGTTATCACCTTAGGTCGCCAGGATGGCTCCCCTTTGCAGCGGGGGCAATTGTAGTGGGGAATATGCATGAAGGCGCCGTGGGCTCTGCCATCGCTTAGGCGCGAGACCCTAGCTCGAGTTGTGGATGCCAACAGCTAGGACTGTGCCTAAAAAACAACTTGCGATCCCTCGGACGAGTTTCAATAAATCCCCCTTTCACAAGCAGGAAACCACTTCTCCACGCAGCTGACTTCATTTCAGCACAACCATTTTTATATCAATTAGGGCGACGTATAGCTTTATGTTTCAACTTGATTCTTCTTTATGAAGTATGCTCCCATATTTTCACCTGTCACTAGTTGACGATGCTAGAACAGGACCTGCGTTTACTTGATCCGTGGCTGGCATTTACAGGCCCAGCAATGTTCTACGAACTGCGAGCACACTGTTGCCTTGATTTTCCCATACGCATGTTGTATTTGGGCGTTTGAACAAGGCGCGCGGGCGCCATCACTCGAGCAAAGAGGAGGAAGAACGAACGGGGATCGCGCTGTGAATCCAACCGGTCAGTGCTGCAACCGCTGCTGTAAATATAATGTGTAAATAGTTTCTGGTTTAATTGACTCGTCCTTCGTTTAACAATATTGTACTGTTGTTTGCTAAGGCACTTGTCGAAATGCCTCCCAGACTGCCTGATGTAGATACACCTGCAGGAGAAAGGGATCTCAAAGATGGCGGAGAGTGTGCGTGTAACAATCATGGGGAAAATCCTCGTTGTGGAATCACTTTGTGAAGTGTCTTCAATCTGAATGTCCCTCTCAACATCTGCAAAGTGCGACCCAAGTCATTTCGTGCTGAGAACATCAAATCCTTTCTGTAGCTTGCATGACCTTTAAAAAACAGGGCAAGCCATGAACACCTGCACCACTGTCTTCTTTCTACGTGTTGTAGCATAGTGTTGGACTGAGTACTCACATGTCACACTTTCAACTTTTCTACTTCAACTTCGACTTTACCAGCATCTGCGAACTTTAACCTGTAAATAAGAAGACTTGCGTGAGCTCTTTGACCACAGAGTATAAACTTTATGATTGAAAAGAAGAAACGCCTAGTAAAAAGCGAAATTTTGAAAGTGAAAAAGTGGAAAAAGTGAAAGTTTACTAAGCTAGTAAAAAGTGAAATTTCCAAGCTATGAATAGCAGCAACCATGACAAGATCTCATGCCCACCTCATAGAATTCAGTGCCGTGGAGCACTAAGAGTCCAGATATCCTGAGTAGCTAATAAGTACAAGTTTGGAGATGCTGTTGAACAGTTTAAAGTGGTATGTGCCAGTACTCATCCCAACACTATTGTTTCCATGCGTAAAAAGAAGGCATTGGCGTTGTACATTCATGACCTCTCTAATTAATTTAACATAGTCTGGGCAAGGTAAGTAAGGGATTTGGTGTTCTTAAAAAGAAACAAGATGTCCTTCTTAGCAAGCACGAAAACATTGTCTAACGAGGCAGGCCACCATGTTTGTTATATGAACATGCGACTTGTCAGATTTCTTTCTCCTGAAGGGAGACCGCCAGGGGGCGCGAAGTAGTACCAACACGCTCACTCCGCGCTCTGCATATTCGTGATTTTTTTCAGTGATTTTTTGCTTGAAAACGCCTGAAAGCGCTACTATCAGCTTCAAGAAGTTCCGAGGAACACCTGGATGCCACCCAAGGGCATCTACGACTGCTTGGAGGGACAGGAGGATTCCATAAAGCTCGCCACCACGAGGAACGCTAACCCAACGCCAACTCGGTGAGCCGTCGGCCGTTGCACTGACGCCGGGATTCCCGCGTCGCAGCTGCGCCTAGCCATGGCTCTCGACGCTGAAACTAATAAAGAATTCCGCCAGCTTCAGCAGGATGAGACAGCAGACGACCAAATGGACGAAACTCAAGACCACTCTGACTCGGTGAGTCGAGACGCTAACATATCCTACTCGGGTGAAGAACAGAACGCAAAGTGGCAGGCAGTCAAATCCGTCAAAAAACGTAAACAAGAGGCTTCGGAGTGGAGGCGCGGCAACGCAGAGCCCCGAAACCAATTTCAAACGAGCACGTTAACCTATAAGAAATTGCCTAAACTGCCGCCATTGCCTAAGGATGACTACAAAATCGTCATTCGCCCAAACCAAGGCCTCCCACTAAGAAATGTTCTCACTCCCACACTTGCGCAAGCAATCATAGAGGCATGCCAAGCTGCCTTCAAGGAAAAAAGAATTATGGGGTTTTACGTGCCAAAACCACTATCTCATTATGAGGCACGCCGTAGTGGGGGACTCCGGAAACTTAGACCACCTGGGGTTCTTTAACGTGCACCTAAATCGAAGTACACGGGTGTTTTCGCATTTCGCCCCCCATCGAAATGCAGCCGCCGTGGCCGCGATCTGCCTTCAAGGATGACCAATTCATCCTTAGAATTATTCCGGGATCAAACATTGCGATCCTATCGACCAATTATAAGGCAGTTGCAGACAAAGCACGCCTCATACGCACGCACGTATTGAACGGCAGGGCCCACGCCGTCCGTGCCTATGCCGCAGACAGACACGACACTCTAAGAGGGGTCATTCATGGAGTACCGATGAACATCTCGACCGACCCTCTCATGGCCCATCTCCGTGTGAGAACGCAAGGGGTAGAGATCATCACTGCTCGAATGATCGGCACAACCAAAAGTGCAGGTATCACCTTTTTTGATCCCACACTACCTCGAGCCGTGTACTATTATGGAAGGGAGCTCTGTTGCTACCCATTCAGACACACAATTCAAGTTTGCAAGGTCTGCCGAGAGAAAGAGCACCGCACAGACGTCTGCCCGCATCCGGACCGCCCTATTAGCTGACTGTGTTGACTAACAGATCCAACAGATGGACACCCGTGTGCTATTAGTGGCGCCTCGTGCGGGGAGGCCCATCCCACAGGGGACCCAACTTGCAAAAAAGAGACTTAAGCCACCGAAACCTAAACAGCCACAACTGGAAGCCAACCACACCCATAAGATCCCCTGGGACAACAAAAACCACCCACAGAGGACGAAGAACATCCGCTGGTTCTCTTCCGAAGACGAAGAAACCTACAAATTGGGCGACGACAAGCGCCGTTCCCGGTCGCGCTCGCCGTCCCTGAACCGACGACTCCGAACGCCACCAAGAAACTGCCACGAAACACCGACTCTGCAGAAAAACCACCACAGCATTTCGCCAGCAGGAGGCGGCAGAAGCATCGACGGGAACGATGGACACATCCAACAGACATCATCGGCCAAGGTAAGCTGGGTGGAGGTCATGGCTCCCAAAGCTGCACATACTACACCCATTACACAAAACGTAGAATATCAAAGAGTAATCACAGAAAACAAACAAGTGAAACAACGCCTAGACAGATATGAGAGCAAAATAGCCTGGCTCGAAAAACAGCTGGCCCAACCCATGGGAACCACGAGACCCGCAGAGCAGTCTACACGACAGAAAATAGTCAGCCCAAAGGAAAAGCCACAAGAGAACGGGCACGCACAACCACAACTTACACCAGACCGAGATCCTGTAGTTCACACAGGGACCCAACAACCAGAAGCAAACCTCACGATACAACAGCAACTGCAACTAATGCAACAACAAATAGAGCAACAAACTAAAGTACAAATGCAGCAATTTTTGGTAGAATTTCAGGAACTAAATCGGTACGTGCATGAAACCCTTAACAAAGAATCGAAGCGTAGACGTAAGCATACCATACAGAGATTCCAGGAGTCCGATGACAAAATTATGCTTACCTCGGACGCTGAAAGCACAACCATCACTCGCATCAGGGCAAATAGGCGACCCAGAACAAAAGAGAATCTCACAATATGGTCCTGGAACTGTCATTCCTTGCACAACAAACACGCTACACTCACACTATACCATACAGGCGGCGCTGATCCCTCCAGACATAATCTGCCCGCAAGAAGTGGGAGCTAGGCCCAAGGTGAATACGGGCTAGAGACTGCACATAGAGCCTAACCACCCAAAGGTAGCGACACTCGTCAGGAAGGAATTCGCAGCGACACTCGCAGCGGTACCACACGAAGACACTCCGCACCTCATCGTCATGCTCTGGCCAGCCAAGAAGGGACGGCTGTAGCAGGTAATATGCAACCTATATAGTACCCCACATGACCGGAAAGCGGAATTTGGCCACATCTTCCAACATCTGAACACCACGCTTGAACCACGCGACCGCCTAATCATCACCGGGGATTTGAACGCACGACACACGACATGGGGATACGCCAAAGACAGACCCAAAGGTACGAGACTACTAGAGGCGAAACAGCGGTATGACTACATACTCCTCACGACACCGGGAAGGCCGACCCATATGGGAAACAGCGTAAACAGGGACACCACACCCGCCTTGCCATCACCAACAATGCCAGGGCCACGCGCTGGAACGTGTTGGATGACACCCTGGGCAGCGATCATAATATAGTCGAAATAACCTATGAAACAGCTCAACTACGACGCCCTCTCGGAAAAGCCAAAATCACAAACTGGACTAAGTATCGAGAGCAACAAGAAGTAGGAAATGGGCCCAAACCAGAAACCATAGCTGACTGGACTCACTACATTAGGGGCTTCTATGATGAAAACACTAATATATATCAGACTACGGTAGACACCCCCGCCATCGACAACCACTTGGCACACTTTTGGGAAGCTTGACAGAGACTCACCAAACGGTGGCGCTGACAGAAACTAAACCGAAAACTGAGACTCCGAAGAGCGGAAATCAGAGACAAATCGAACGCATACGCGAAATAACTCTAGCATAACAATTGCCGTACATTCTGTGACTCTCTAAGAAGCACATTAAGCACGAAAAAGACATGGAACATCCTACGGAGTCTTTTGGACCCCTCAACCACAAGAACCGAAACAAATGGTACACTCCAATTGTTAGCAGGGGAATTTCAAGGGGACCATGATAACTTAATACAAGAGCTGAAACAACGGCACACAGGAGAACGCAAGCGAGACGGAAATTCAATAACAAGGCAAGAATACAAAGGAACACCCAACCACGAGCTGGACGCACCCATCACCTTCGCAGAGGTGTATGCAGTGGCGCAATGCTTCAAAAGGAATACAGCACCTGGATTGGACGGTATTACAAACGCCATGAACATAAAGCATGTGAAATACTAAACTCTGTCTTCTCTTCCGTTTTCACTTCTGAACCTAACACTGACATCCCAGACTGTCCTTGCCTCAACCACCCAACCATGCCAGACATAACATTTGACGCATACGGCATCACAAGCTAATAGAATCCCTCAAATTAACATCGTCGGCCGGCATCGATATAATCAATTCCAAAATGCTTGAGAACACTGCGCCCATCTCTAGTGTAATTTTGTGTCATATCTTTCAGCAATCATTATCATCTGCAGGGGTGCCGCAGGACTGGAAAATATGTAAGATAATTCCAGTGCCAGAAAAGGGATCATCGTCATCGTGCCACAATTATCTTCCAATTTCCCTCACCAGTGTTTGTTCCAAACTATGGGGCATATTATCTACTCTCATATTGTAAAGTTCCTAACATCCGCATTTTTTTAAATCCTAATTAACACGGCTTTCAGAAAGGCATGTCCTGCGAGACTCAACTAGCTCTGTTCGTTAATGACATAAGCTCACATCTTGATCAAAACGTACCTGTAGATGCCCTCTTTCTAGATTTCCAAAAGGCATTCGACAAGGTTCTTAATGAACGACTCTTCCTAAAGCTATCGCGTCTAAATCTTAACCTTTTTGTTCTCCAATGGGTACGCAACTTTCTGACTAACCATCAACAGTTCGCTTTGGCTAATCAATGCTCGTCTAATCTATCACCTGTTATCTCCGGTGTGCCGCAAGGCCCTGCCCTAGGACCACTACTCTTCTTAATATACATTAACGACTTACCGAAAGTTTGTTCTTCGAAAATTCGTTTGTTCGCTGATGATTGCGTAATCTATCGTCCTATTACTAACGACGCTGATTCTCGTTCTCTCCAGTCCGACCTTAACATCATTGAAACATGGTGTAATAACTGGCTAATGTCTATCAACGTCAAGAAAACGTCGCTACTTACTTTCTACCGTCGCCAATCATTTATTTCAGCTAAATACGTTATCGCTGGTGCTGAAATATGTGCCGTCACTTCTTATAAGTACCTAGGTGTTAACCTATCCAGTAACCTCGGTTGGTCTTCACACATTTGCAACATTAGCAATGATGTCAATCGTGTTCTATGTTACCTGCGCCGTATTCTTCGTCTTGTTCCCCATTCAGCAAAACTACTAGCATATTAAACATTTGTTGGACCCAAACTTCAATGCGCATGCTCAGTGTGGGACCCATACCAATCTAACCTGGCAACAGCAGTAGAATCTATACAGAATCGCGCAGCAAGGTTCATTCACTCCGACTACTCTTCCCACACTAGCGTCACTAAACTCAAGTCATCTCTGAACCTTCCAACCCTCGAGCACCGCCGCAACACAGCAAGGCTATGTCTCTTTTGCAAGTTTTATCACTCGTTGCCTCACCTGACCGACATCATAGCTGCGCATCGAACTTCATCCCGTCATAGCCATTCAAAGGCTGTTTATCCCCCCCCCCAGCTCGCACCGCCACTCATCTTAACTCTTTCTTCGTACAGACAGCGAAATACTGGAATCATCTACCTGCCGAAGCGGTGCACCAATCCAATCATTCATCGTTCAAGGCATTCATCGAAAATGTAAACTACTAGAAATGCTCACCCCTCATGTCAAACCCCGAAAGGAGTAATTGAGGTACTAATAAATAAAAAAATAAAAATACGGAACCTTAGCACTGACACATTACAAGCCATCACGGACTACTTCAATCAAGAAAAATGGACACCGGGTGGAAAACTACACACAGAGTGGACAATGGCCCAGATCGTACTCATACCGATACCAGGAAAGCGGAGAAGCCTTGATCAGCTGCGACCAATATCACTAACATCCTCTATGGGCAAAATGTTTGAAAAACTCATACTCACTCGCCTCGAACAATACACAGAAGAACGGGGGCTCCTACCAACATTTATTTACGGATTCAGGCGAGGGATGTCTGCCCAGGACATATTATTATTGCTGAAAGAGGAAGTGCTCAACCCACCTCCAGGTAGCCTCAACAACTTACTCCTTGCGCTCGACATCGAAAAAGCCTTCTACAACATCGCGCACTCTGCCATACTAGATGGCCTCACAGTCATTTGATGCGGGGAACGCATATTCCATTATGCCTCTACATTCCTTGGCAATCGCAAGACACAGATTGGCATGGCCGGCACTAACTCACCACCATACGACCTTCCACTGAAGGGCACGCCCCAGGGTTCCATCCTGTCCCCATTCCTGTTTAACATCGGGCTCCGGAAGCTAGCCCTACAACTGGAGGATATACCGAATCTAGGCTGTGCCTTTTACGTGGACGACCTTACACTATGGGCAACCAAGGGCTCCTATAAAGAACGGCAAGATGTCCTGCTAAACGCTATAGACAAGATTCAAAGCTACCTTCAGGCGGAAGGTATGACCTGTGCCCCAAACAATTCGCAATACCTGCAGATAAGACCACCGCGCACCCAGTCCAACCGTGCACCCCACTTAGCTTGACGATTGGCGGACATGGTATCAACAGAACCCCGGTAGCACGAATCCTGGGCATGCACATACAAGAAAGTAACAGCGTAAAGACGGCAATAGACAAACCCAAACACACCGTCAAGAGTATGACAACCCTCATTGCTAGAATAGCAAGAAGTAAAGATGAGATGACGAAAGTCGAGACGTTACGCATCGTACCGGCCTTCGTCCTCACCCGAATCACCTTCGCTCTTCCCTTCCAAGCTACATGCAAGACCGAAATAGAAAACATCGACAAGCTCATAAGAATCGCATACAAAGCTGCACTCCAACTTCCGAATTACACGAGCACAGACAGACTCATGTCGATCGGCATAAATAACACATATGAAGAACTGGCAGCCGCAACGCTAATCGCACAAAGAGCTCAGCACCACACACCAGGGCAGAAAACTACTGCAAACATTGGGATACCCGTTCACCCCTCAATACTGCGCAGACGACACAGTCATCCTACCGATGCATCTACGGGCTCGCATCATCGTGGAACCGGTCCCCAAGAACATGCATAGAACCAAAAGCACCGGCAAGCGCGAGCACGAAAACTCCTCCAGAGAAGGAACGATCCTGATACTTACTACACCGACGCTAGCCTTTACTCCACAACACCACAAAGCCCCAGAAAACCGGCATACGCAGCGGCAGTAAGTAACCAAAAGAAAGTGGTGGCCTGCGCATCTATACGCAGCAGATCAAGCGCCCCCACAGAGGCAGCAGCCATAGCCCTCGCAATCCAAGAAACAGACCGAAGAGGTTGCTCTACATATATCCTGGCGGATTCACAGGCCGCCTGTCGGTTATATCTTAGAGGCACACTCGCCAGGTGTGTCACCGATATTCTTGGCCCCACGCTGAGGACCATGGGGTCGTCTGGTGCCCAGGGCACACAGGCCTGGAAGGCAACGAGGAGGCCCACTGCGTAGCTCGCGGACTTGCTGGCCGAGCTGCAGAAGACTATTCAAGGCCCATCACAAACCACCATGAAGATCCCATCACGAGCAGACAGATTTTGGAGGACCAACGCCTGACCAGACTGAAGTATGCTCCTCCACATCCCAAGTTAAGCAGCCAACAAGCCAGGGACTGGCGCCGCCTTCAAACCAACACTAACCCGCAGATATCAAGGTTGCACGCAATGTTTCCAGAGGTATACACAACCAGTGTATGCCCCTGGTGCAATGACCCCACAGCCACACTGACACACATTACATACTAGTCTACGGAACGCCCAGCCGAGGCAGTGTCCAGGCTGGTGAGCTCATCACAGACACTCACAACGTGGTCTTGGGAGGCACGGCTTTCCGAGCTGGCACTGGGAAGACAACTGGCGACCCTTGACCAGGCCCGGCGAGCCGCTGCGGCCGGCGCGCTCTACAAGAGGGCTCCATCCGAGATTAACCATACCACTCTTCGTACAATAAAGTTTATTCATTCATTCATTCATTCTCCTGAAGGTGCATCTACATTGGGCAGACCGGAAGGTGTCTTAACAAGTGCAGCAATGAACACCCATGCTTTATTATGGCAGCAATGCACGCACATTTGGCAGTGCACTGATGTAGCTGGAGACCGTGCATACGCTTAAGCCGCATCGTTACCACGGAGCACACGAAATTATGGAAGCATTGTACAGCAAAAAACAAGATGTATCAGCCAGCCTCTATTCTCGTCATTGATACCAATATGACGCTCCAAGAATGAGGATAAACGTGTGAAGTGGCGTTGTTTGCTGGTGTGAATTCTTTCTTTCCTGTGCTTTTTTGTATTGCTCCTTTGTCTTTGGCTACGAACATGTGCCATGAAATAGCATGTCAGCTGTTAAAAGGGGCAGCATCACAAATATGTTCGCCTGCTGATAATCGGCCCCATGTTCCTCTCATTTCTGTCTTTCTCAATCTTTCTTTTTTGTGCTGTTATGAAAATAACCATCAGACATTTAAGTATACAAGACAGCTTCAATTTAGATAACATTCACAAGAACAAGAGAATGTGAAATTAATGCTACTTCATTAGTGTATTATATATCAATGGCAGAATGAAGCAGGGATACATGTTAAAATGTATCAACAGTTTACGGTAGGTAGTTCGAATAATGACGTATGGGTGAAAGTAATGAAACGGAAAAGATTATTGTTTTACAAGCAATAATACCCACTTCCCAGATCAGATCATGAGAATAAATATGTGTACGAAATGAACAAACTATCACGTTATGTCTTATGAAAAAATATGCAACAGACAACAAGAATACCACAACAGCTGTGCAATGCAGCAGCACGCTGTGGCAATAGCTGTCTACGAAATACAGCGCTTGAAAAAGCACGACAGCACGACCCCGACAGCGCCAGTAAATTACTTTTATGAGCACGCGAACAGTGAAGTCGAGTTTTCTGCCAAAATACTCTGAGATTTGGACCCAACCAAATAGAAGCTATGATACGGCACTGTACTGTGTTGACACCACGCGGAGATAATGCTGGACAACCACGGCAAGAGGCGCACTTAGAAAAAAAGGGAGTGCAGTTCATACGTGAATAACTATTTGAAATATTTATAACCAAAACTGGACGTACCGCTTTACATGAAAATATATGACACATACCTAAATATACTGTACTCTCAATCAGGAGCTTCTATAGGTTACATAGCACGTTATCAAACGAGCTGCTGTCTTATAATATGGCATAAAAAACGTCTCTTGCACAATTTACTTTACCAGCCCCATGCTTACAAGTTTAGCTAGTAACCTCCGGCATATATGTTAACGAGTTTTGTGCTTGAACGGCGTTTTCTGGCCAGTAATGCGTGATCTTTCTCTTCAATCGTAGTGCTAATAATTTGCGAGTTCGCGCTTGTTTGTTCTTTGTTTAATTTTCCAATGTATACTTTTTTTAATGTTGCCAATTGAAAATAAAGAATATTTCTCACTTCATTAGCAATGAAATGTTAGAGAAAATGTTTACGTATTATTGCAAGGTGTGTTGTAAAGTTCTTGAGCATCTTTGTAATCGCGTTTTAAGTGTGTTTCAGTATGTCTCTAGAAATATTACTCAGTTTGTGTTGTGACTGTTTCATCAATAAAAATTTTGACCTTTTAGGAAAAAGATGTTTCATTCGAGTGACTCATAATAATAATATGTGGTTTTTATTGGCGCAAGGGCCAGATATGGCCAAAGAGCGCCATGACAAATGGTGATAGTTTTTCTTTGCACTATAAATAGAGTGGTCTATGAGTTGAATGGTTGATGTAACGTGGCTGTAAAAGGGCCTAAAAGAAAGACGCTGTAAATTGCGTAAAATATATTGGTATTAAAATAATGACAATGACTAATGATTAGAGTTATGACTATAACAATTCCGTTACGAATTAATGATGTACTAAAACGTATACAATAGCACTAGTGCCTCAGGAGGTTCCTTGAAAACAAGGGCTGTGAGGCACGTGCTGTAAACACTTTTTCTACTGCAGCTGCAACCTGCAAAACGAGGTTGCGCTACAGATACCCTGGCCAGATGATTTGTAAAGTGTTTACGTCTGCTAAAAATTTTAAGACTGTACTAAAATCAAAAAGCGGCTCATGGTTAAGAAAGAATGCTGGGTGAAGAGGGATTTGCTGACGATAGGCGAGATAAAAGTACTTTTTACGCTGGGCTTCTATTTCAGGGCACTCTACAAGAACATGGAGAACTGTAAGAATGTCTCCACACCCATCACATTTTGGAGGATCACTTCCAGAAAGGAGGTAAGAGTGTGTGCCATAGGTATGACCTATTCTTAACCTGCAGAGAAGCACTTTGTGTCTTGCCGTTTTCTCTGTCATCCATTTCCCTATTCTGGGTTTGATCATAAGTAGCTTGTTTGAAACTTCGCTGTCCCACTGCCTTTGCCAAAATCTCCGCAACTGATGGCGCAAGAAAGGCTTCAGGTCTGTGTAAGGGATAGCTATGTTTTTATCTGTATGTTTGAAAACTACTGACGTGGCACTTTCGTCTGCAGCTACATTGCCTTTTATGCCTCTATGGCCAGGTACCCAGCACACTATGACCACTTGGTTGCCCATGTAAGATGAGCATAACCAGCTGTAGAGTTCATTAAAAACTGGATTCTTGTGTTTTCGTAGACTCATTATAGCTTTAACGACGCTCAATGAGTCTGTGAACACAAATGCTTTGGTAACATTCATTAGCTTTATGTGTTTAATTGCCGACAGGATAGCGTATGCTTCCGCTGTAAAAATACTTGCATGCGGATTTAGTGCACCAGATGTGTAAAAAGACGGTCCCAGAGCTGCGTAAGCAACACCAGCAGGAGATTTGGAAGCGTCTGTGTAAAATTCTGCACACGAGTACTTCGCCTGAAGCTCGAGGAAGTGTGAACGTATATGAGTCTCAGGTGCGTGCTTGGAGATTTCTATGAAAGAGACATCGCACTCAATAGTCTGCCATTCCCAAGGTGGTGGAAGTCGACTGGGAGCAGTTAAGACATTCTCTTTAAGTAGTATGCCTGTTTCTTCAGCCAAGGCTTCTAGGCGCAGGCAGAAAGGAGTCCTCACGGACGGTCGGTTTTGATACAACCTGGCAGCCGATATGTCGCTTATAGTGGAATGACATGGGTGTTCTACATCTGCCTTTACCTTCAGGGAGTAAGTTAGACTTAAATACGCTCTTTGGAGATGCAGGGACCATTCATCCGACTCCACATACAGGCTTTCTACAGGGCTAGTCCTGAAGGCGCCTGTAGCAAGCCGAATACCCAGATGGTGAACGGGGTCTAACATCTTTAAAGCACTAGGTGTTGCAGAGTTATAAACTATGGCTCCGTAGTCAAGGCGTGAGCGTACAAGGCTTTTGTATAAGCTAAGGAGGCATCTCCTGTCGCTTCCCCATGATGTGCGTGACAAGAGCTTCAGCAGATTCATAGCCTTCAGGCATTTTGTTTTCAGGTACTTCAGGTTAGAGCACTGCACGGGCCGATTTTTGTGGCCCGGGCCCGGCCCGGGCCCGTTTTTACATTGGGCGGCCCGCCCGAGCCCGATGAAAACATTTATGGCGAGACCCGGGCCCGGCCCGGGCCCGGAAATATTCTACGTTACCCGCCCGGCCCGGCCCGCCACCCCTTTACCTTAAGCCCGAGCCCGGCCCGAGCCCGACTCGAAACCGGCCCGAACCCGGCCCGAGACCGAAAAATACATTTTTTCAGAGTTGAGAAGCCCGAGAATAACTCGCAGAAAGCCCGAGCCCGGCCCGGGCCCGCGTCAAAAAACCCGAGCCTGGCCCGGGCCCGGGTCAAAAAGCACACGTCGTACCCGGGCCCGGCCCGGCCCGGCCCACGGGCCGGGCCGGTCCCGGGCTTTCGGGTAAGCCCGAGCCCGTGCAGTGCTCTACTTCAGGTGCGGGACAAAAGTTAACTTAGAGTCTAAGATGAGGCCTAGAAATTTATATTCATGACTCACAGATAGCCGTTCTCCATTAAGGTCAATAACGGGGTCTGGTTGCATACCTCTTTTGTTCGAAAAGAGGACGCACGTGCTTTTTTGTGGGTTTAGTCTAAATCCATTCTGGTCCGCCCACTTGGAAATCTTGTTGAGGCCAAGCTGCACCTGTCGCTCGCAGATAGCAAGATTACAAGATTTGTAACCGATTTGCACATCATCCACGTACACAGAATAAAACATTGTGCGTGGTATGACACTGTGGAGAGAATTCATTTTTACAACAAATAGAGTGCAACTCAGCACACCTCCTTGTGGTGCACCAGTCGCTTGGGTAAATTGACGAGAAAAGACGTTACCAACTCGAACACGGAATGTGCGGTTCGACAGATAACTTTGAATCACGTTCAGCAAGTTGCCTCGGACGCCCATTACTGCCAAATCACGAAGGATACCAAAACGCCATGTGGTGTCATATGCTTTCTCCATGTCTAACAAAACCGACAAGAAAAACTGTTTATGCACGAAGGCATCCCGAATTTTTTTTTTTGATGCGGACAAGGTGGTCTGTTGTGGATCTACCTTCCCTGAAACCGCACTGTAAGGGATCTAGTATTTTGTTACTTTCAAGAAAATGAATCAGGCGCCGGTTAGTCATTTTCTCAAAAAGTTTGCACAGGCAACTTGTTAGGGCTATAGGCCTGTAACTGCTAGCCGAAGTCGGGTCCTTGCCCTCTTTGAGAATAGGGATAATTATTGCCTCTTTCCAGGCAGCCGGGATATACCCACCACAGAATATGGAGTTAAAAAGCGACAGAAGTGTTTTGTGAGTTTCAGGGTGTAAGTGTTTGATCATGTCATAAGCTATTCTGTCTCTTCCTGGCGCTGTCTTATTACAGCAACTCAGTGACGCCTGAAATTCCGCCATGGTAAATGGGCGGTTGTAAGGTTCATTATTTGCTATTTTCCGATCCAGGGGCAATCGCTCTGCTTGCCGCTGGTATCGTAGAAATGTATCTGTGTAATGGGCCGAGCTAGAAATGTACTCGAAATGGGCACCTAGAAAGTCAGCCTGGTCTTCGAGAGTGTTACCCTGACTGTTTACTAATGGCAGAGGATGAGTTTGCCGGCCGTTTAATTTGTTAACTCGGTTCCAGGCTTTTTTTTTTTCGTCTGTGTAAGAGTTTATGCCTGATATGTATTTTTGCCAGCTTTCCTTTTTGGCAAGGCGGCGCGTTCTTCTACCCTCACTCTTTGTTTTCTTGAAGTTTATAAGGTTTTCTGCAGTTGGACAGTCACGAAGGCGGCCCCAAGCCTTATTTTGTTTTCTTCGTGCTTCCCTACAGTCATCGTTCCACCAGGGAACTCGTCGTTTGGAATGCTTTGGTTGTGTTTCTGGGATACACATGGACGCTATATTCACAATAAATGCTGTAAAATATGCCACTGCGTCGTCAATGGTGAATGTACGGATGTCATCCCATGCTAGGCGGGTGAGCTCTGTGTATTGCTTCCAATCGGCAGAGTCAATTTTCCACTGGGGAACATGAGGATGGTTTTCCTCCCTTTTTGTTAATGTTAAAAAGATCGGGAAGTGGTCACTCCCATAGGGGTTTTTGATGACGTTCCACTCCAGATACGGCATGAGTGTACTTGATGATATGCTTAAATCTATAGATGAGTATGTATTGTGTGCCACGCTGTAAAATGTGGGCTCTTTTTTATTTAGCAAGCACGCATCTGTGGAGAAAAGAAAGTTTTCAATTAGGCGCCCTCTCGCGTCACAGCGAGAGTCACCCCACAGGCTGCTATGGGCATTTAGGTCTCCAACAACGATATATGGTTGGGGAAGTTCAGCGATGAAGCTTAAAAACTCTGATCTGGAAAGTTGATAATTCGGAGGGATGTAAAGGGAGCTTATAGTGACCAACTTCTGAAAAAGTACAGCTCGGACTGCGACTGCCTCAAGAGGTGTTCGGAGCGGTAACTGCTGACAAGCAACATCTTTGTTCACTATAATGGCCACGCCACCCGATGAGGCGAGTGCGTCATCTCGATCTTTTCGAAACATGGCATATTTCCTAAGGAAGTTACATTGTGTTGGTTTTAGGTGTGTCTCCTGAACACACAGCACCTTTGGATTGTATTTGTGTAGTAGTTCTTTAATGTCATCAAGGTTGTGCAAAAGACCTCTCACATTCCAGTGTAATATTTGTGTATCCATATTGTTTATGTTACTGTGCTGTGTGTCAAGAGGATTCAAGTTGGCTTACGAAGCCTTCCCAGGCCCCGTAATCCGTGGTTTGTTTGTCTTGGAGCGTTCGCGAGAATCGCGCCGCTCCCGAGGCGCTAGCTGCGCCGTCTGACTTGGAGTTGTGTCCATCGACTCCTGGGAGCCGCTGGACTTCCGCTCATTCGAGCGGGGTAGTTTTGGGGTAGGCCTTGCCTCGAAAAGCAGGGCCTTGGACGCCACCAACCCAGAGGTTGATGGGCCCTCCTTCTGAAACGGCGCAGCGGCGCTGGCTGCTGTCGCCTGGGGGGCTGGTGGCACAGCCGTGGCCACACTTTTTGTGTGCCGGGCCGGTGCCGGAGTCTGCTGCAGCGTTGCCCCCTTTCGCGCTGCACCAGCATACCTTGCGTCATGCAGGAAGGAAACACGTTTCCGCGCTTCTTGAAATGATATGTTTTCTCTTACTTTAAGTGTCAGGATATCTTTTTCTTTTTTCCACGTGGGGCACGAACGAGAGTAGGCTGCGTGTCCACCGTCGCAGTTTGAACAGTGGAGCGTGGCACTACAGTTGTCAGAGCTGTGTTCGTATTCACCGCATTTTGCACAGGTCAGTCGGCCTCGGCAGCTTTGCGAGCCATGGCCGAATCTTTGGCACTTGAAACATCGTCGTGGGTTAGGGATGTAAGCTCGGATCCGTGTCTTTGTGTACCCTGTTTCGAGGGAATCTGGCAGTGTACTCGATGCAAAGGTTAGAATGAGGTGCTTGGTAGGGATTTCTTTGTTTTCACGCTTGACCTTTATTTTTTGGACTTTGATAACGTTCTGGTCCTTCCATCCCTCGAGAAGTTCTTCTTCAGTCAAATTTAGGAGATCATCATCTGATACGACTCCTCGGACTGTATTCATGGAGCGATGTGGAGTCACCGTGACGGGAACATCACCGAATGCCACAAGGTTCGACAGTTTGCCATGTTGTTGGATGTCACGAACCTCGAGTAGGAGGTCGCCACTCACCATCTTAGTAACTTTGTATCCAGGCCCTATTGTGTCAGTTAGACATTTAGCAACAATGAAAGGAGATAGTGTTCTCACGGTTTTTTCAGGATTTGGACAATGCACAACATGAAAACGAGGAAAAGTTTCTTTCTGCTGGACAAATAAATTCAAGGTTTCATCGGTGCGCCCTCTTTTAAAAAGAGGACGATCAGAAAGTGGGGGGAATGACGTTTTAGCCATAAATATTATTTGATTTCGGCAGCTACGCCAGCCGCCCACCACCGAGCCCAACAAGGGGACGCTACGAGACCAGAAGGAAACGCAGACGCCAGCTGTACGTAGCTACTATAACCTAATATAAATATCCTAGGTTGGATAGAATACACCAGGTTAACCCTTGCTGCCTGCGAAGTCGGAAATAAGAGGAAGAGAGGAGGATACAGGAAAGACTACAAGTGAGAGAGAAAGACGAAGATCGGAGAGGGGGATAGGAAAAGGCAACTACCGATTTCCCCCGGGTGGGTCAGCCCGGGGGTGCCGTCTACGTGAAGCAGAGGCCAAAGGGGTGTGTTGCCTCCGCCGAGGGGCCATAAAGGTCCAAACACCCGGCATCGGCTCAACCCCCAGGATCCCCTTTTCCCCGGACACGGCTAAGCCACGCACGGTTAGGCGCGGGAGGGTCCGACCCCCATGTGCTCGGGTCCGTGGTGTCGCAACACACCAAACGCCTGCTTACGCAGACGCCCCTGCGGGGATTCGAGTGACTCAGCAACTAAACATCAAATCCAGCTCACCAAGCATAAGTGCAGGAGTTGCTTATGAAGTAAACTAATATCCCGGACATATAAGTGTTGTGAATCGCCTCTGATGTACCCTTGGCACTACATCGCGAGTGCTTTATATGCGAGTTTTTCGGCACCCAGCAAGGCACTCCGCCAGCGGCCGCACAGCACTTAGAGAGGCTACATTCCTGGTTCGACCAGCTTCGACCAGCTTCGACCTACTCTCTCACTTATCGCCCGCGGACAGCCTGTGTTTAGTTTCCCGACAATGGACACAACGACGCACATCTTTCTGCGACATGACTCTATCAAGCCACCATTGAGTCCTTCCTACGAAGGTCCATTCGTGTGGTTTCGCATTCAGGGAAAACCTTTAAGATTGACGTTCGCGGCAAAGAAGAGACAGTGTCGTGCGACCACATGAAATCAGCCTATCGTGAACATTAACTCTTCATTCCTTCCCCCATATATCCCTAATCCTCGGACAATCTACCGGAGGAGCCCTTGTAGCGACCGTCCGTCCCTCCTTTCTCCCCGCTTCTCGAGGCCTCTCCCCCGACTAAGACGCCTCCACAGCCAATCGGCAAATCTGTTTGTACTTTTGAATAAAAGTCAGTCGCCCCTCCGTTCACAGGCAGTCAAAAGATCTAGTTCTTGCCTCCGCTAAACCGAGCTCCCAACAAGGTTAAAAATATTCGCAAGGTATGCCCTAGGGAAAATGATGAGAGAAGATCGAAAATATCAGTCAACTTAATTAAAGATTATGGGGATATTCAACTCGAAAACCTTGCTACCCCTTTATAAAACTTCAACTTCAACTGCACCAGCCAGTTTTATTGTACACAATATGGACACGTGTACTTTTTTTCATTTTCTGGTGGCTGCCTGCGACCCGCTAATAAATGTTAGACTACGTTTATAGCTGAGAGCAAGGTACGCTTGTGTGATTTGGAACTTACACGAACGTTATCGTTGATTCTATTGATTGTGTATGTTCTCGCCAAGCCTTGTATAATCAGATTTCATGCGCGACACACTGTGTTGTAGTTTCTGGAAAACACGCAGTCACTAGCAGTTACCGTGGAACTTTCCACGAGTCATGTATAAAAGCCGATGCGCTTGATTCGCAGATCAGATTTTCGACGATCGCTGAATGTGTCCGTCGCTGTCGTTATGCTTCTAGTGTCACTTGACTAGGTGGACAAAGGTTCGCACAATAAAATTTAGTTTCGTCATTCACAGTTTTGCATCTGCGTTCTTTACTGCCACTACCATGTGGAATATAGAGGGAATTCTAGTGCGTTAATGCACCGAACGCCCCATCTAAGCCGTGACCCGAACCCAAACCGCAATGACAACACCTATGTCGCCAAGGACCTACGAGGTAGCCGCAGATAGAGTTTTGTCTAGACAGAACTCTGTCTTTGTAACAAAGTGTACCTACTACTACAACTAGCCGCAGTCTTCGAGGACTGCTACCGGAGTACAGAGTTCTCCCCAAGAAGACCACAGAAATCAAGGCCAAGTCAGCAAACAGAATTAGGCAGACTCAGCGTCCCCCATCCTGGTGCAACCGCCGAGGGAGCCACCGATCTGCCGCGGATCCTTATTAGCGATCCTTTCGTACTTCTAACGCACGAAAGGGTCACTACGTTCAACAATTGAAACATCGGCGACAAGCTGTGTTATGTCTACTTTTCTTTGAAAGACGCCGCTCGAACGTGGTTTGAGAATCGAGAGTCAATCATGATGACATCGGACCTATTTCGGAGCACCTTCTTGAACGCCTTCACGAGCGTCGTGCGAAAAGACAGGGTCGAAGCTCTGCTGGATGCCCAATTGCAACTACCCAACAAGAACCTCGTGATCTTCAAGCAGATGACTGGCCTGTTCATACATGCCGACCCCTCCATGTCGGAAGATGATCGATATGCGGATATGGCAATATAGCCGCCGAACGCTGACTCAAAACTACACCGATGTTCAAGCACCAGGCATCGACGACCTGCGCGACAGAAGCGGAGTGATCGTTCACGAGAAATTGCAAGAGTTCTTTCCAAGGTTGCAGCCTCAGGTGTCCTGAATCGCCGACATCGTCAAAAAAGAAGTTCAGCGATCACTCGGAGTTCTTGAGGTGCAGCCGCTATTACCGCAGCCCCATCTGGAAGCGATGACATACGCCGCCGTCGCCAGCCGCGAGGGTCCCCCTCCGCGCCCGCGCCAGGGACCCGCAACGCTGCAAGTCGTCGTCCGCCGCCACCAACAGCATGCCCGCCTGTCGCCCATCGCAGCTTCCCTATGAAGACAGACGTATGCCGCGCTCCGGACCACAGCCCGCTTTGCTAGCGTTGCGCAGAAATCGGCCACATACACGGCCGATTCCCATACCGTCACATGGGATTACGAGGATTAATCGTGAACACGCCATGCCAGCGACAAGGGGAACAACCACGGGACATCGCTGACTACCTGGCAGCGGCTGTGTGAAGACCGTGACGACCTTCCTATTCACCGTCGCGTGTCCGCAACCTTTCGCCCAGCGCCGAGCGTACGCTGGCCCAAGCCGTAGCGGGTCAGTTAGCCCAAATCCGGAAAACTAAACGCAGCAACCAATTGAGGCGCCTTCACTGTTGGTCGAAGTGCCGAAGACCCTACACCGCCGACGATGACGCTTCAAGACCCAACTCGACGATCAAGCAACGGCACGCCGCCACCCAGACGCTCGAAGCCAAGGCTACGCCACCTACATATTGTTACGCGAAGGACGAGTCAGTAGAACTACCAACTATTTACAGGTTGTATTTACAACAGCGGTTTCAGCGCTGACCGGTTAGATTCACAGCGCGAGCCCAGCTCCTTCTTCCTCGTTTCTCGAGTAATGGCGCCCGCGCGCCTCGTTCAAACAACCAAATACCACACGCGTGTAGCGTAACGCGTGTAGTAATATTGACACGTATACTAATTACCTTTCAACGGTGACCGCTTTTCACCGACTAACAAATCCTAAACATTATCGCTAGGCACAGTACGCACCTGCATGTATCGGAAGATTCTAGGACATTATCGATGCTTCTATCCGTTGTCTGTTGCCACCAACGCTCACGTAATCTGACTGTATAAGCGACGCGAATTGTCTAGAACTGTCTGGAAGACACGCGAGTACCAGGGATTAATCTGGAACCTTCGATGACTCATGTATAAAAGCCGATGCGTTTCGCCGCTGATCAGATTTTCGACGATCGCCGACTGTGTTCGCCGCTATCGTTTACCTTGGAGTGCAACTTGCTTTTGTGGGCACAGGTCCGCCCAATAAAGTCCGTTTCGTTATTCACAGTTTTGCGACTGTTTCCTTCACCGTCACTACTACGTGACATCTGGTGGAGGTGCGGGGTAGGCGTCGACGTCTTCTGGACGGTGTGGGCTTGGCTCACGGCTGGACGGGGGGGGTTCCCGTATAAGGACATAAAGGCACCTCACGAACTTCAGCCACGAATACAAACACATTAACAAAGGTACCACGGTCGCCTACATCGACGAAATTGAACAAGCCAGCAGTGCTTTCACCTTCACGGATTCTAGTGCACCTGCAGCGACGACTGTAGCACGTGAACCAACTTTCGACGTCAATGAGAACCTTCCCAGGCATAAGAAAAAAAGAGCTAAAAGCTCTGCTCCTGCAATACAAGGACTGCTTCTCGTCGTCGTCAAAAGTTCGACAAACCCCTGTCGCCAAGCACCGCATTATAACCGACGAATATGTCCGCCCACTCCGTCAGGGCCCGTACCGAGTTTCGGCGCGCGAACGCGAGGCCATAAGGCAACAAGTCGACGAAATGCTACGCGACGACATCATCCAGCCGTCCAAGAGTCCGTGGGCGTTCCCCGTGGTGTTAGTGAAGAAGAAGGATGGAACCCTACGTTTCGGCGTTGATTACCGTCGCCTCAAGAAAATCACGAAGGACGTATACCCTCTCCCATGGATTGACGACGCCTTGGATCGACTCTACAACGCAAAGTATTTTTCGTCGATGGACCTCAAAACCGGCTACGGGCAAATCAAAGTCGACGAGAGGGACCGGAAGAATACTGTCTTTATAACACGAGACGGACTGTTGGAGTTCAAGGTCATGGCGTTTGGTCTTTGCTCGGCACCTGCCATTTTCCAACGTGTCATGGATACAGTACAGGCAGGCTTGAAGTGGCAGACTTGCCTCGTCTATTTGGACGACGTAGTTGTGTTTGCCTCAAGCTTTGAGGAACACCTCCGGCGCCTTGAAACAGTTCTTCAAGCAATCAAGACCTCCGGACTCACGTTGAAGCCAGAAGAGTGCCGCTTCGTATACGAGGAGCTCTTGTTCTTTGGCCAAGTCTGGAGTGTGCCCTGACCCACAGAAAACGGCGGCCATCACTGACTGTCCTCCGCCCGCCGACAAGGAGGCAGTGCGTAGATTTCTTGGACTGTGCGCCTATTACAGGCGCTTCGTCAAGGACTCTTCACGCATCGCTGATCCGATGACCAACCTCATGAAGGCCGACGTCGAGTTCAAGTGGGAGACCCCGCAAGTCGAAGCATTTGAAGAACTGAAGCAACGCCTGCAATCACCGCCAATACTTGCGCATTTCGACGAAAACACCGATGTCGAAGTCCACACCGACGCAAGCAGCGTAGGACTCGGCGCCGTGCTTGTGTAGGGGACTGACAGGCAAAAAAGAGTTGTAAGTTACGCTAGTCGGTTGTTATCGAAGGCGGAAGCAAATTATTCCACAACAGAAAAAGAGTGTCTCGCCATCATATGGGCTACATCAAAGTTTCGCCCCTACCTCTATGGCAGGCCCTTCAAAGTTGTGAGCGACCACCACGCCTTGTGTTGGCTAGCTAACTTGAATGAACCTTCAGGTCGTCTCGCACGATGGAGTCTGAGACTTCCTGCATTCGACATCAGCGTCATTTACAAGTCCGGGCGAAAGTACTCTGATGCCGACTGCCTGTCTCGCGCCCCCGTTGAACCGCCGCCACAGGACGACCCGAATGACGACACTTTCTTGGGACCTATCAGTGCCGACAAATTCGCCGAACAGCAGCGAGCCGACCCGGACTAAGGAGCGTTGTAGACTACCTGGAAGGCAAGACCGTCGTTGTGCCGAAGGTGTTCAGGCGAGGATTGGCGTCGTTTTTCTTGCACAACGACATCCTCTTAAAGACGAACTTCTCGCTTCTTCGAGCCAACTACCTCCTCGTGGTACCATCAGCATTGCGTCCAGAGGTTCTGCAAGCTCTCCATGACGACCCAACGGCTGGATATCTCGGTTTTTCCCGCACTCTCGGGAGCATACAAGAAAAATACTACTGGCCTCGCCTCTCTGCCGACGTCGCCCATTACGTAAGGACATGCCGAGACTGTCAGCGACGCAAAACACCGCCGACAAGGCCAGCCGGACTTCTACAGCCAATCGAGCCACCTCGCCGACCGTTCCAGCAAATCGGGATGGACTTACTGGGGCCTTTCCGACGTCGACGTCCGGGAAT
This sequence comes from Dermacentor silvarum, assembly GCF_013339745.2. Lineage (NCBI taxonomy): Eukaryota > Metazoa > Arthropoda > Arachnida > Ixodida > Ixodidae > Dermacentor > Dermacentor silvarum. The sequence goes on from NC_051163.1 coordinate 76,181,818, forward strand.
AAATGGATCGTCGTCGCTACGGACTACCTCACCCGCTACGCCGAAACAAAAGCCTTGCCCAAAGGCAGTGCCGCCGAGGTAGCCCGATTTTTCGTTGAGAACATCCTCGTGCGTCACGGTGCCCCAGAAGTCATCATCACCGACAGAGGTACGGCCTTTAGGGCAGAACTACCTCATGCCATCCTGCGATACAGCCAGATAAGCCATCGATGGACCACCGCCTACCACCCGCAGATGCATGGCCTCAACGAGCGCCTGAATAAGACCATCGCCGACATGCTGGCAATGTACGTCGACTTCGAACACAAGACGTCGGATGCCATGCTTCTCCGTGACCTTCGCATACAACACGACCATGCAAGACACGACGCACATATGGCGCCGTTCAGCCTGGTCTATGGTAGGAACCCGGCAACGACGCTTGACGCCATGCTACCGGACGTCACCGACGAAGAAAATTTCGACGTTTCCACCTATTTGCAGCGTGCCAAAGATTGTCGACAGCTCGCCCACCTGCGCATCAAGAACTAGTAGAGGACCGACAGCCGACACTACAATCTTCGACGACGCTACGTCGAGTACCAGCCCGGCGACCGTGTTTGGGTCTGGACTCCGATATGCCGACGGGGACTTAGAGAGAAACTGTTACGTCGCTATTTTGGGCCATATAAGATCATCCGTCGTATTGGCGCACTGGACTATGAGGTCGTGCTAGATGGCATTTCGCAATAACAGCTGCGCCGCGCACGGCCTGAAGTCATCCACGTTGTCCGTCTTAAGCCTTTCTACGCCCGCTGACGAACTTAGGTACTTTGTTCTTTTGTTAGTGTCCTTTTTTTCTTCCTTCTTAACGCGTAGTTTTGTTTTCGCTTTCGTGTTTGTAGCATCGGGACAATGCTTTTTAAGGGGAGGGTATGGACACGTATACTGTTTATCTTTCAACGGTGACCGCTTTTCACCGACTAACCAATGTTAAACGTTATTGCTAGGCACAGGACGCGCCTGAAAGTATCGGAAGATTCTCGAACGTTATCGATGCTTATATCCGTTGTCTGTTGTCACTAACGCTCACGTAATTTAATTACATGAGCGACGCGAATTATCTAGAACTTTCGGGAAGACACGCGGGTACCAGGCATTAATCTGGAACCTTCGATGACTCATGTATAAAAGCCGACGCGTTTCACCGCTAATCAGATTTTCGACAATCGCCGACTGTGTTCGCCGCTATTGTTTACCTTGGAGTGCAACTTGCTTTTGTGGGCGCGGGTCCGCCCAATAAAGTCCATTTCGTCATTCACAGTTTTGCGACTGTTTTCTTCACCGTCACTACTAGGTGACAATATGCTAATACGTTTAAAAGCGTAAACGAAGACGGGACGACAAGAAAAACAGATAAGCGCTTGTCTGTGTTTCTTGTCCCGTCGTCTTTTGCACTTTTAAACTTATTAGACTATGGAATACCAAGTAGCCCAAACTGCCAGCCTACGTACAGCCTGATTACGAGACGTTGCAGCAGGACAATGCGACACAGCTGTGACCCGACGCGGCGACCTAACTGCAATGCAAGACGGAGAACCACTGACCTCGACGGGCTTCTCGGAAGCCACGAAGTCACAGCTCTTGCAGACACAGCAGCCGACAATTCAGTCATCAATTGGTCATTGGCCACCAAATTCAAGAAAGTGAAGACTGCATGGGACGGCACTTGAATACTGACAGCTGGAGGACATGTGATAATGCCAACTGAAATCTGTATGGCAAGAATTACGGTTCATGACCGGACCTACCCTGCGACTTTCGTTATTCTCCAACAGCGGTCGCTAGGCGTAATTCTCGGCATGCACTTTCTGAGCCATCACGGCGCACTCATCGACCAGAAGACCAATTCGATAACGCTATCCAAAGAACAAGTGACACCGCCTGAGAGCTCCCCGAATCATCATGCCTTGATGATGATGAAGGAAGGAAGGAAGGAAGGAAGGAAGAGAAAGGCAGAAGGCAGGGAGGTTAACCAGAATAACGTCCGGTTGGCTACCGTACACCGGGGGAATGGGAAGAGGGAACACATAGATGACAGGGAGATAGAGGAGGGAAGGAAAGAAGGGAAATGAGCGGTTAGTTCGCAGACGCGTATGTTAGTGCTCTAATAGTCACAGACGTTTACACAAGCCCGTCGTCCTCAAGAAGCACAAAAGTGCCTTCACCGCCTTATGGGCCGACGAGCGATGGGGGCGGTGTTCCAGCAGCACCTGCACGGAAAGCGTCCGATTGTCCAGTTATTTTAGCGCGTTAGCAAGTTCTTGTCTTTCTTGGGCATATCGTGGACAGTGGCACAGCAGGTGGTCAATAGTTTCGTCGGTGCCGCAGACCTCGCATGCTGCACTGTCGGTCACTCCGATTAATGTAGAGTATGCCTTTGTAAAGGCAACTCCTAACCAAAGGCGACAGAGAAGCGAAGCTTCACGTCGAGGAAGTCCGAATGGAGGTCGGAGTTGCCGTGAGGGGTTTAATTGATGCAGTCGTGTAAGTCGTAAGTTTGGCGAGTTCCACTCGGTCAGTGAGAGACTGCGTGCCAGGTGTCGAAGCTGCCTTGCGGCGTCTGTCCTCGAAAGTGGAATTGGAACGCTGAGCTCCTCTTGGTGTGATGTGCGAGCAGCGATGATGATGAAAGGGGTGTTTTAGGGCGTAAGGGTAAAGTATGGCCAAAGAGCGCCAGGCCAGTGGTAATGAGCTCGCAGTGGAGCGATTAATTACGAGAGGTAGATGTAACATGACTCTAAAGGGTCCTAAGAAACGGACGCTGTAAAGTGAGTAAAACCTATATCTAATAACACTATCGCAATGGCTAAGAGATGTACTATAAACAAGAAATATACATTGTAAAAGTATGATGATTTACTAAAATATATCAGAGGCAACCATTTTCCATAAGCACTACTGCCTTAACAGAGCCCTTGAAGCGCAAGAGCGTGTAGGCATGTGCTATACAGAACTGCTATCACAGTGGCATCCTTTGTAGAGAGGATAACATGCAACACAAAATCGTTCAAGAAACCTAGGACTGCTTTGGTGTCAAAAAAGTCGCAGTTTCGCCCGAATGGAAGCATGGATTGCGATAGCAAATTAGTATGCAACTATACGAAGTAAGCACAATATTTTTATCAGCTGTATCAAGTTCTAAACAAATGTACAAGCACGGTGTCCCCTGCGCACACGTATACATAAACACACTCGTTCGATGAATACAGAAACTTGCTGTCAAAACGCTGGAGTGAGGAACCGTGGCAGCAGCAGCGAGCGAACAGACCTTCCTGCCTAAATGTAGAAAGGACAGGGCGTACGAATGCTTCCGGCACTCGGCACATGCTCTTTGTCCACATCGCTGATCTCTGTGAGGATGAGGCCCGCGGGGACGCGCACTTTGTCTACATCGCAGATCGCTTTCAAGATACGGCACCCGTGCGGCCGCGCAATAAACAGCAGCCGCCGGTAAACAACGCCTCTCCCCATGCCTCGGGCGCGAAAGACGGCGCGTTTCCACCCCGCCTTCCTCCTTCGCGAGCGCGAGATTGAGCAGCGACCGTCGGCTGACCCTCGCAAGCTTTCACTCGCACATACAGCGTATGGCGGGCGGCGACGATGTTATCGTGTTTGGATCAATTTTATACAGACCGCAACGACGACAACGACGGTAGAAATGAGCTTGGAGAGTCTATATAAATGCTATCGCAATAAAACAGTTCTGGACCAAGAAAAAAAAACACAAATGTGCAGCCCGGTATGCTGGAGGAAATTGTTTCTTTCTCCCCGCTTCTGCTTCCCGACACTCCAGCAAGACGTGGAGGACGGTCAGCCTCTTGCATCTACATCGAGTTGGAGGTGCATTACCAGTCAGAAAAAAGGTGTGGGTGCATATTGCGAGACGACAGAGTAGAACATCAGTGTGATGAGCAGGTTCTTTTGTGTTAATGTTTCTGGCGGTTCTCTGAGGCGGAGCCTCCCAGAACCCAATCGAGTACAAAGCCGTTTGTTGAAAAACACAAACTTTTAATAAAACTAAAAGGAAAAGAAAACCATAAACCAAACACACAAAGATAACATGAAAACACGTAGCTGGAGCGCTAATGATATGAGGAAAGTTCGGGCAGGCTGCGGGTGTGAGTATGCACTACAGTCTCGACGCGGCGAAGCGGAGACGAGACGAGAGATAAGCGGTGTTGGTCTCACCAAAGTCGTTGTGTCGGACCGTCGTACAGGCTGCCAGAGCGTGGCAGCTCTGACTCGGAGGGAGAAGACAGGCAGCTCGGCAGCACGGGCCGACGGTGCTGGCGTTCTGCTCGGACAGCTGATCGTGGCACTCGGGCTCGTAGCTCGTCAGCTCACGTTCTGCCCACGGACGCAGACGCTCACCGGCCTCGGGCAGCAGCAGTTGATTATTGGGCAGGGTGGCGATGCCCGGGAAGGCAGGCGGCTTGGCAGCAGGGGTTGACGGCGGCGGCGTTCTGGCCGGGCAGCTGGTCGTAGAGCTCGGGCCCGTAGCCCGACAGCTCTCGTTCTGCCCACGGGCGCAGACGCTTGCCGGCCTCGGGCAGCGGTTGACGATCAGGAAGAGTGGCGACTCCCAGGAACGGGTTGGCAGGAGGCCCCGGCCGGGTGAAGTCCTGGTGGCTCGGGTCCGGAACCCGACGGCCGTCTTCAACTCCCGATCCGGTGGACGACCTTGTCCTGGTGCCGCTTCTGGAACTCCTCCCCCTACTGCCAGCGCGGCTCCTTTTTCTGCTGCTCTGGTCGATTCGTCGATTTTTCATTGGCTGCTCGAGGCTCCGTGTTCCTTTGTGATTGGATTCGCTTTCTTTTGGTGTTTTTCTTGTGCCGCGTGTTCACGCGCCGGACGGTCGTCGGCGTCGTCGTCTTCGGCGCGGCGCGGTAGAGCGGAGCGTGCTCTCCTTGTCGTCTGCTTCTTGTTTGAATGTACCGTGAATGTACCGCACCTTGTCGCACACCACAAATATCACCGTCACGCACCACACATCACAATCAGTTCACAGTGTATTCATTGTGGAGGACCAGGAACCTAACTGGAGCTTAATTCCGTGAAGCTTGTTATTTCCTTCAGCGTCCCACAAGCGCTGCCATTGACTTCTCTGTTTCTTTAGTAGGAAAGCTTGAGATCTATGACTAGGACAAGTATGCATATGCATAGATGTGTAGGATTGATAGCTTGCGATGCAATTGATGCGGCAATTTGGTCAGCTAGCACATTACCCTCGATGCCTCTATGGCCAAGAACCCAGCAGATTATCACATGTCTGCGAAATGAACAAACCTGGTACAAGAATGTGTAAAGCTCAATAAAAACATGATTTTTGTGATTTTGTCTAGATATTAGCGCTTTTAAAACAACTAACGAGTCTTTTAATAATATTGCCTTCTTTAGTTTGATTTCTTTGCTTTTCACCGCAGACAATACTTCATAGGCTTCTGCGTACAAGATGCTTCTTTGGAGGTTCAATACGTGAGATTCAGAGAAGGAGGAATCAACAGATGCGTAAGATACACCAGCATGTGGCTTTGTTGCGTCAGTGTCAAATCCAGAGCAAGAGTACTTCGATTGAAATTCAAGGAAATTCATTGGGGGATTTAGAGCGGTGGAGCCTACTTTCCAACTTCTAAAAAAAGGTATATCACATTTTATCACCTGCCACTCCCAAGACGGTAACAGCTTAGTTGGAAGCATTAAGCGATGTTCGAGAGCTTGGACATCCAATTGAAGGTAAGTTCCTTCACATGCAGTGAGAAGGGCTGCCTCTGACAGGGTCAATTATGAAAAACTGTACCACACGTCAGATCACAATGGGTTTTAGAACATGGTTCTTCATTATTAGAGTGCACTTTAAGGAAATATGTGAAGCTGATGTATGTTCTCTGCAGATGGGAGCGACCACTCGTTCGATTCCACGTACAAACTGTCAATAGGGCTTGTTCTGAAAGCGTCAATGACCAGGCGGACAGCTAGATGGTGGACTAGATCTAGCATTTTAGCGCGCTCGTGGCAGCACAGCCATGTTCGATGGCACCATTATCCAATCATTATCGAATGTGGCTCTTATAAGTGCTCATTAAGCACTTCCTGTCGCGGTCCCATGTTGTGCGAGATAAAATGTTCAGTAAGTTCATAGTTTTAGGCACTCGGCCCTTGAAATATTTTATGTGTGTAATGAAAGTAGGTTTGCACTAAAGTTTACTGCCTAAAAATTTGTGCTCTTTGTTGACAGGTATTTTTTGTCCATGCAGTTCTATACAAAGATATGGAACCAGACCTCTCTTTCTTGTAAAAAGAACACAAGAAATTTTGTGGGGTTTAACTTCAAACCAGTTTTTGTCTGCCCACTTAGAGACCTTGTTCAAGCCCTGATGTACTTTTTACACGTACACTGCAAGGTTACAGGACTTGGAGCCTATTTGCCCGTCGTCTACGTATACGGAATAAAAAATAGTTTGTGGTAATCATACGTGGAGCATGTACATCTTAAAGATGAAGAGTGTGCAGATGAGCACGCCTCCCTGGGGTACACCAGATTCCTGTATAAATGGGCGTGAAAATATATTGCCGATTTTTACGTGGAAGTGAGAATTAGAGAAGTAGCTTTCAATTATGTTTAGCACATTTGCACGGATTCCCATTCCCGACAAGTCTCGCAAGATGCAGTAACTCCACGTTGTGTCATACGCTTTCTTCATCGCGAGGATTGTCGATACCACCAACTGTGTATGTACAAATGGTTCATGGAAATTTCCTTCATTCTGCCTGCAAGTTTTTTTTTTTATTTACCCGAGCTTTTTCCATCACACCTAGCCATTTAAGATTTGTTCGTGTACCATGCGTGTAAATATAGCCTCAACAAACACGATAGCTAAACTATACTGGAAATAAATTTAGAGGTAGACCTAATAAAGGTAAGGACTGAGTGCGAATTTCTCGGCAGGTGCAAGGGTAACGATTACCATGCGGGTAATATAACATTCTGCTTTGTTCATAGAGCCATCATGCATCCTCGGTTGCCTTGCAACGACATCCTTTTTTTGTGCTTATGTTTCGTTTCGTATATATTGTGGGCATTTTATTAAGGTAATCTTTGTCATCTGTACATGATCATCATCACGTCGGGCTTCTTCATCATCGCCTGTGGGGCTTCCTCTTGTGTGTCATCTGTGCTTTGGGCGTGGTCGGTTCGTCGCATCTTCGACGCGTAATAAACGTCGTGATAACTGCTGCGTCACTATATATTTATTCTTTCATTACGAAGAACAGCTGTCTGTTCACTGACACTACGTCGACCGAAATTTCTTTTTGTATAGACCGGAGCTGCCGTGGAACATTCAAAGTTTCTCAGTAACGATGTGTATATCAAACAAGAATATAGTTGATTAGGACGTTTGTGTTTTTCGGATATACACCTTGGACGATGAAATATGTATCGCGATTTATTTTTTTATTTTTTTGCCCTGAAGAGAGCAGTACACACGGGCGTTATTTCGCTGGTCAAGATTAAATTATACTGTCCTGCCTCTCATACGAGAGAACTGTGTGATGATTAGCATTAATGATTCGCCTTAAAACTGTAAACGCTAATAAATAGCACTTATCGGTAGGTTTCTATTGATGCAGTGGTGTTACTCGTTGACCCGTTTTTGTTTTAGTGCGACAATAGATTTTGATGACAAAGAAGCTACACCTCAACAGAGTACTTTCAAGTACACTTTTACGTTCCTTTTGGTGGGTTTCCTGGTTCAAAATCGGCAAACAAATCAGAGAACATGTGCTCCTATATTAATTCCCATTTATGCTGATAGGTTTTCCTTGTCTGAACTTTACTATGCTTATGACATCACAGCGGTGTGTTTCTTTTTGCGAAGGAGGCTATCCATATATTCATTCAATGTTTCGGCCGTATGTTTTATGTATAACACAAAGTCACTGAAGAACTAAGGCAGATTAAGCGCATCACGCTTTAATTAGTTCTCAAATCAAGTAAACTGAGAGATAATTGCTTATCAGCCTATAAAGCAAGATGCCTTAATTAAACTTATCTGAGATATGGTAAGCATGGTATTAGTTCTGAGATGTTGCCTTGCATTGCCATTTGAAAGAGCTGTACGCTCGTATCCTGATGACTAGATTTTGTATGATTTGCATCGAGCTGATCAGGGTATTATCTCTGTTTCCCTAAAACGTTACACGGTAGTTATAATGTAAATAGAATAGGTAACTTAGCGACACTAGTGTATGGCTAAAATGGTAACGTACTTTATTCAGGACTCGTATGTCTTAAAGCATTTTGTCTACCCAAGCAATATGGTCGAATTGACGCTTAGGTATGTGGCATACTCACTCATGGTAATTTGATGCTAACCAATTGGTACAGGAGGTATGCCAGTTATGAGCCGTGGGTAAAATCGGAAACATCAAATTTTGATTTTAAATACTTTAATTGTGATCAGTTTTGTTACACCAGTTTCGATTGTTTGCACCATCAGAGTTGGGTTTAGATGCTAGTCCTCAATTGCAATCAGCCAAATGGAGTGTCATAGCGTCACCGGCAACTGAGATAGATTATGACTAATAAGTACTGTCGGACGTGTCATTTATCTACATTCAATATAAAAAACAACGGCCAAGCACTCCGTACAGATAGTTCACCAGCGAAGCTGAAACGTGCGGCCCCGGTGTTTAGCACTGGGTTAATCCCGACGCTCTGTTTAAGCGTTTCTCAATTATTGGTTACATGTTTGTGTTTCTAGAGGAACGCAAGCGACAATGGCGGGCCGATGCAGCTAACCACGACGCCAAGTTAGCTCGAGATATCGAACGCATATGCGACAACGGCGAGCGGAGGAGGCGGCGTTGCGGGCAGAGCAGTGTTAACGTGGCAGTGGCGGGAACGCGTTCGGTAACGACGTCACTAACGGCGCTGCCAATGGCGCGCGCGCTTGGGTGCGACGTAGAAAAACGACTAACTGACGGCGCAGCCAAAGGACACGTTTATCGAAACATGTGGAGAACAGTTTTTCGTTTCCCCTAGCCGTATACAGCTTTCGCTGTAAAATTAAAATGATAGGCGAGTTTAAAAACCTTCAAAATCTTGTAATACGGTTACAGATTGACTGAAAAGCTGTTATCTCAAACGCATAAAGAATGCCTTTTAGGTGACAATAAAGATCATTGTCATCGTTCATAAGATGCATATTAGGCTTCTATTCAAATATAAAAAAATTTATTTTCTAATATTGTCTTATCTACATTCATTAAGCCTGCATTCATAATGCTGCGCTTAGGTTTCTTCAATTGAGAATTAGGAGCGTCGCAAAACTTTCTTGCCTTGGCGAAGATTGAAGGGTGTTCTACTTACTGCACATTACTTTTCAGACAAAGGACAGTGAAATGAACAAACGCGATAAACATGTACTAACGTACAGAGCAATTAGCAGAACGGTGTCACTTTATTCAGCCTGAGTGGAAGCCTAATTATTGAACGCTCGCTTTCGTAAAGCGAGTGCCATTCTTTGCCTGCTCCAGGCATTTGTGCTTATCCCTATTTACAAGCATAGCCTCTTACGACGACCAACTGAACCAAGTTATCTACTAGATTAGACCACCTGGTTTCTGCAGGTGGACACGCCTTGCCGTTTTCTCCTCCTCCTCATTATAGTTTCGTCACCAGACTCTCGTCATGTCGTCTTTTTCAAGCCATCTTGTCGAACAGTCGTCTCGTTGTCATCAGGTCGTCGTCATCACGCTGTTATCGCGCAATCGCTATTGACGCGTATACATGTTTATCTTTCAGCGGTGACCGCTTTCCACCGGCTAACAAGTGTTAAACGTTATCGCTCGGCGCAGGACGCGCCTGCATCGGAAGCTTCTCGAACGTTATCGATGCTTCTATCCTTCGTCTGTGGTCACCGACGCTCATGTAATCTGATTGTATGAGCGACGCGAATTGTCTGGAAGTTTCTGGAAGACACGCGGACATCAGGCATTAATCTGGAACCTTCGATGACTCAGCTATAAAAGCCGACGGCTTTCGCCGCTGATCAGATTTTCGACGACCGCCGACTGTGTTCGCCACTTTCGTTGTGCCTTGAGTGTAGCTTGCTTTTGTGGGCACAGGTTCGCCCAATAAAGAATCAGTTTCGTCATACACAGTTTTACGACTGTTTACTTAAGCGTCACTGCTACTAATTATTCCACAACCGAAGAGGAGTGCCTCGCCATCATCTGGGCTACATCAAAGTTTCGCCCCTACCTCTATGGCAGGCCCTTTAAAGTTGCGAGCGACCACCACGCCTTGTGTTGGCTAGCTAACTTGAAGGATCCTTCAGGTCGCCTCGCACGAGGGAGCCTGAGACTTCAAGCATTCGACATCACTGTCGTTTACAAATCCGGGCGAAAGCACGCTGACGCCGATTGTTTGTCTCGCGCCCCCGTCGAACCGCCGCCACAAGACGACCAGGATGACGACACTTTCTTGGGACCCATCAGTACCGACGAATTCGCCGAACAGCGAGCCGACCCGGAACTAAGGAGCCTTGTAGACTACCTGGAAGGCAAGACCGTCATTGTGCCGAAGGTGTTCAGGCGAGGATTGGCGTCATTCTTCTTGCAAAACGACATTCTCCTAAAGAATAACTCGCCTCTCCGAGCCAACTACTTCCTCGTGGTACCCTCAGCATTGCGTCCAGAGGTTCTGCAAGCTCTTCATGACGACCCAACGGCTGGACATCTCGGTTTTTCCCGCACTCTCGCGAGGATACAAGAAAAATACCACTGGCCTCGCCTCTCTGCCGACGTCGCCCATTACGTAAGGACATGCCGAGACTGTCAGCGACGCAAAACACCGCCGACAAGGCCAGCCGGACTTCTACAGCCAATCGAGCCACCTCGCCGACCGTTCCAGCAAATCGGGATGGACTTACTGGGGCCTTTTCCGACGTCGACGTCCGGGAATAAATGGATCATCGTCGCTACGGACTACCTCACCCGCTACGCCGAAACAAAAGCCTTGCCCAAAGGCAGTGCCGCCGAGGTAGCCCGATTCTTCGTTGAGAACATCCTCCTGCGTTACGGTGCCCCGGAAGTCCGCATCACTGACAGAGGCACGGCCTTTACGGCAGAACTAAATCAAGCCATCTTGCGATACAGCCACCACCGCCTAACACCCGCAGACGAATGGCCTCACCGAGCGCCTAAATAAGACCATAGCCGACATGCTGGCAATGTATGTCGACGTCGAACACAAGACGTGGGATGCCATCCTTCCGTACCTGACCTTCGCATACAACACGGCCGTGCAAGAAACGACGCACATGGCGCCGTTCAACCTGGTCTGCGGAAGGAACCCGGCAACGACGCTTGACGCCATGCTACCGGACGTCACTGACGAAGAAAATCTCGACGTTGCCACTTATTTGCAGCGTGCCGAAGAGGGTCGACAGCTCGCCCGCCTGCGCATCAAAAACCAGCAGAGGACCGACAGCCTACACTACAATCTTCGACGACGCTACGTCGAGTACCAGCCCGGCGACCGTGTTTGGGTCTGGACTCCGATACGCCGACGAGGACTTAGCGAGAAACTGTTGCGTCGCTATTTCGGAGCATATAAGATAATCCGACGTATTGGCGCACTGGACTATGAGGTCGTGCCAGACGGCATTTCGCAATCACAGCGGCGCCGGGCACGACCCGAAGTCATCCATGTGGTGCGTCTTAAGCCTTTCTACGCCCGCTGATGACGTTAGGTACTTTGTTACTTTGTTATTGTTTTTTTTTGTTTATTACGCGTGGTTTTGTTTTCGCTTTCGTGTTTGTAGCATCGGGACGATGCTTTTTAAAGGGAGGGTATTGACTCGTATACATGTTTATCTTTCACCGGTGACCGCTTTCCACCGGCTAACAAGTGTTAAATGTTATCGCTCGGCGCAGGACGCGCCTGCATCGGAAGCTTCTCGAACGTTATCGATGCTTCTATCCTTCGTCTGTGGTCACCGACGCTCATGTAATCTGATTGTATGAGCGACGCGAATTGTCTAAACTTTCTGGAAGACACGCGGGCATCAGGCATTAATCTGAAACCTTCGATGACTCAGGTATAAAAGCCGACGCCTTTCGCTGCTGATCCGATTTTCGACAACCGCCGACTGTGTTCGCCGCTTTCGTTGTGCTTTGAGTGTAGCTTGCTTTTGTGGGCACAGGTTCGCCCAATAAAGAATCAGTTTCGTCATACACAGTTTTACGATGGTTTTCTTAAGCGTCACTACTACGTGACACTATAATTTTTAAAACGTCATTATAATGGCATGCCACAGACGTCCTCGTTGAACTTGTTCAATTGGTCATTCCTACTTGTCATTTCACCGTATTATGCCGTAATTCACCGCTATTGTACAGCAGCTGTGGCACGGCGCCGCTGTAAAGAAGTTCCCGCTCGCGCGTCGCGTTCAGTAATCGATGGTTTAACTAAGGCGTTCGAGTATTGTCAATTTAGTTTTTTGAGAACTAGAAATAAAGTTTGTGTGCAACACTGTGCGTGAAGCAAACCGTCTAATTTCCTGGCTAGTCTTAACACTAGCAAGTACCGGCGTCACACGCTTCCCTAGGGCAACCTCCTGGCCGCTGCTCGGACCAGTCGTGTCCTCATGACACCTGCATACGCAAATGAAGAGGTCGGATAGATCTCTTCTACATCACCACCTATATTGCTGTTCCGGGCACCTGCAACCTTATCAATCACCTGTCAGCGGGACTTGGCCTTGAAATCGTTGTCCGCGACAAACTGCATGGAGATGTAATGCACAAGGGTTTATAAACGGTTCCTGATAGTTCCTGACAGGAGTGAGGTATTTCGCGATTATGAGGGAGGTGTAGGCAGAAATATCGGGCTGCTATTCGAAAACTAAATATCCGTGGCAAACGGCCTTGTTCACCAGCCTAACGGATGTGCGTATGTCCTCTTGACTGACTTTGACAATGAGGCACAGCACGTGGCGAAGGTAGCAGCCATAGCATCTCTTCATGACTATGCACAAGTTACGGATGTATCAATTCTCGATTCACCATCGCCAGCTTATGTGGCTTTAGAAAGTGTCCTTGCATCTATCGTTATTTACTGACAAGTGTCGTCACCGCAAAGACATATGGTTGTGAGCTTGGTCAAAGAGTTCGCTGAGAGCTTCTCTACTTCGTTTAAATTTCATCGTACTCCCGTTGCAAAATACCGCATTGTGGTCAAAGAACCTGTAAGACCAGCGCGCCAACACCCGTACCGAGTGGATCCTAAAGATAGGGCAGCGATAAGAAGTCAACTACCGGAAATGCTCAAGGACGACATGGTACAACCATCCAACAGCCCGTGGGAATCTACGGTAGTTCTGGGGGAAAAGAAGGATAACATGCTACGTTTTTGTGTTGCTTGCAGGAAACTAACCCTGGTCACGAAGCGGGATGTTTATCCACTGCCACGCATCGACGACACCTTGGACAAACTACGTGATGCGCACTTCTCTTCTTTGGATCTTAAAAGCGGGTACTGGAAAATAAAAGTGGATGAGCGAGATCGCGAAAAAACGGCATTTGTGACACAGGATGGTTTATACAAGTTTAAAGTGCTTCTCGCGAAAAAGCGGCATTTGTGACACAGGATGGTTTATACAAGTTTAAGGTGCTTCTCGCGAAAAAACGGCATTTGTGACACAGGATAGTTCATACAAGTTTGAAGTGCTTCTATTTGGTCTACTCACTACTCAACTCTGCGCAGTCCAGTTAGTCTACGATGCAGATGCCGAGCTTCGGCTCCTGGACCCGTCGTGGGAGAAGCCCAAAGGGGTCGACGATACCCTACGACTCGCAGGACCTTTCAATAAAGTTAATTTCATTCATTCAAGTAAGTGTAACGTTTCAAAGTGTTCTCGGTCATTTTCTAGAACGCAATAAAACTGTCAATACAGTAGAAAACAAACTTCACGTAAGGAGCGGTCGCTCTATGAGCCAGATATTGGCGCTCGCTAATCCATGCTATGTAGTTTCGTAGTGTACTAAACAACATCTAGCAGCAAATCGGAGCCGCCAAGGGGTCGTCCTCTGCCCTGTTATCACGGTGGATCCTCCGCGATAGTCTCAAAAATAGTCTCGAAGGCTGCAGGTGAAGGCGCTACGATTGCATAAGCAGTGTCACGTGATTGATGCGGCACCGTTCTATGTGAGGAAGTAATATATTCGAAGACAAAAGTGGTGCAAGTATAAGGAGAGTGAGCTATGCGGCAAAGCCGCGTGGTAAAATGGGGGTCAACAAATGGCAATACGTCGACCCTACCGGCGACCGCAAACTTCGCACATTGGCGATAGTCTCCTTTGAGGAGTTTAGGCCTTTGACATCGAAGCGCTGTGTGTCTTCCTTTGCCGGGAGAGAGAAAAGGTGACGTGGCAAGGCAAGCAAACGCTGCTACTAGACATGACAGCGGTAGCGGACAAACTGAATGTAGAGAAATATACGTTGCTGCTATTTCTAGAAAATAGAGGCACTGCAAATTTATCAAGCGGACCATGGACGCAGGGCGTATAGACGCGAAGCCGCATTAAAGCACAGTAGCGCTTAGGTGACACTGCGGAAGAGGTCCTTCGTTAAATCGACACTTCTGCGCCCGCTGCACTAGCGTTGCGGCTATGCCATTGAGCGGGGTTGTGGGTACACAAGGTAACGTTTATTATCAACTCACCCATCTCGTATTACACTAAATTAATGGCGGGTAAATTCAACATTCTCCGTGAAGATCACCGGTAATTATTATCAGTCAAAGGTAACAGCACAGAAAACACCAGTTACATCGATTCCCACAGTGGGTGGGATACGCTTAATTTTTAACAATGAAGATGTTTAAGCCAGCCGTAATTTGTGGTTCGTATCAAAAAACTATCATCATCACCAATGAAGAAAAACAAAATAAACTTTCTTGCCCAGGCGGGATTCGAACCCGCGTACCCAGGGTCCCAAGACAAGCATCCTATCCACAAGGGTATACGGCCACGATTGCAGAACATGCATTTATTTTTGTTGTTGTTGCTTCAAAACATGCCTCGTACCCACGAGGGGGATTGGCCACACTGGATAAAATAAAACATACACCTAACAACGAACAAAATGGTAAAGGTGAATAATCAAAATTAAGATTTTGGCAACTCCTTAACACAGATTTTAAGATGTCCTATACATAAACTAACTAAATAAAAAATTAAGAGAAAACTAACTACAAAAATAAACATAAAATAACATGTCCCACGGTCGGTACCCTAGCAGCGTAACCTTCCGGATGCTTCAATAAATTTGTGTACAGCAGTGATCATAGAACCCTGACTTGCGCCTAATTGACAGGCCCCAAAGGACAAAATGTTTGGCGTTGTAAGTGCCAAACCCAGATTACTGCTTGGAAATAACAAACATTCTACGGAGGAAGGAGAAGCGGTGGCAAGAAAGAAAGAAATGGTCAATAGTCTCCGGTTGATTACAAAACGAGCAGAGGTCAGTGATTGATAAACCGGATCTATGAAGATAAAAATTTAGGCGGGGAAGTCTGCAGCGGAAAGTTGACAGCGTCACCTCACGCGTGAAAGGCACTTGCTTGTGTTCCACCGAAATTTTAAATGTTGAAAATCGTCTGAAGAAAGTATGGACGAGTCATGGCAACTCAGCAATAAAAGGCGCTTAAATCTAGCTCGTGTTATAAAAGAGAAATCAGGAAGAATATTTATGACCGGACCATTTAGTGATGTCGAAGCGAGCGAGTCAGCTGATTCATTTAAAAAGATTCCACTATGTCTGGGGACCCAGACAAAGCGGACTTCGGATAAATTTTCTGGGGCAAGAGTCGAAAATATATTCAGTAGGCGTGACTGATTATTGGAAGCTAGATGTGTACAGACCGAAAGCGCATCTGTAACAACTATTACCTTAGAATTCTGTGGACCCAATTTTCCGATGGCAAGAATAACTGCCAGAAATTCTGCAAGAAATATTGGAGTGTAATCAGCGAGACGGAGAGCAAAAGACCATTTTAGTTGATTCGAAAAGATGCCAACACCAGCCTTCTCTAAATTTTGTGATGCGTCCGTAGAAATAACCAAATGAGATGGAAATTGACTAAGATGGCCTTGAAGGAGACCTTCAAGTATGTGCGCAGGAAGAAGTTTTGCGTGTTTTGGAAAAATATCATCAAAAGTGAGTTTTATTTTGAATGAATTAGATTTTGGAGAAATCAGGCGCGGTAGGCTAACTTGAAGTTTTGATAACAGCGATTGAACAAAAATAACTTGTGGCTGTCGGTAACGCCGCCATCCTGTTCTGAAAAATGATTCTGGTGAATTGATGAAAACAGGATGCAAATTGGAAATGGGTGTATCATAAACCTTCAGGAAAGTCAGGACAGTAAGTTGTTTAAATCTGGAATCAAGCGAAATAATTCCGGACTCCAGATAAAGAACATTATTAGCCACAAAACTTGGCAGCCCGAGACAAAGACGCAGCGCTTGCCTTTCCAGTAGAATTAAAGGTCTTAGCTTGTATGCTGCACATCCTGAAAAAAGAACACAACCAAATTCTAGAATGGGGCGGACGTAAAGCTTATAAATCATCAGCAACGTAGATCTACGCATCCCTGTGTTTTTATTGCTGAACCGGCGCAACAATGCCATTGCACGTTCTCCTTTATTAGCATTTGCTTCTATTTGCTGCTGCCAGTTTAGCTTACCATCATAAGTTATCCCTAAGTACTTCAAAGTTGGAACTTGCGGAATCGGCTGATTACGATAATGAAGAGAAATAGAGACAGGATTTGACAGTGTAAACACCAGTATAGCGCATTTCTTTACGTTAAGCGAAAAAGACAGGCCGTCCAGCCAGGACTCGAGTTCAGACAAATAAGATTGCAAAATTTGGTATAACGTATTAATATCCCTTGCCGATGAGAAAAATGCAATGTCATCAGCATAGAGATAGAGTTGTACATCCTGATGGATTGGCACAGAAGATAACAAAATATTGAACAAAAGTGGCCAAAGAACTGATCCCTGTGGTATGCCTCTCGTCTGTTTATACGTATCCGATGTCACCCCATCCTTGAAACAAAAAAATTCTCTATCGAAAAGGAACTCTTGTATCCAGGCTACTAAATAGTCTGGAACAGAACAGCTAACTAATCGAGAAATTAAAATTTCATGCTCGACACTGTCATATGCTTTTGCAATATGTAAAGTTACCAATGCCGATATATCTCCTGATTGTCCTGCGAGTCGAATGCGGCTTTCTAAATCAACGTGAGTTTATGCTAACCATATAGAGGTAGAGCCTTGGAGTTATTGGCAGATTGCGTTCGATCGAGCGTCGTCGTCTTCGTCCACAGCTGCCGCGTTCGCACGCACTCGTGCCAATGCTCTGCGAGGTGAAGAGGTTTTGCGCTATGCTCGAGGGAGAGATAAAGAAAATGAGAGCAAGATGCATTCAGGGAGCGGATCTTCTGGAATGCTTTGTCGGCATTGCAAAGCGGTGGAACGCGGTGTCGGCATTGGAACTCGGTGTCGGTGTTTCAAGCTGCGCTATGCAACGCGTCGTCACGGCCGTAAGTCCGAGAGAGAGAGAGAGAGAGACGCATTCACGGAGCGGTTCTGCTGGAACGCGTTGTCGGCATTGCTGCGCAGTGGAACGCGGTGTCGGCATTCCGGCCCGCTTCGCTGTGTACTGAGTTTTGCGCGGCCTTGTGCAAGCTTTCGCCTTTGTTTTAAGGGCTTCTCTTATGTATGTTATCTCACTCGAACCTATGCTATTGTACTTGTATTGTTTTGTTGAATTTCAGTTTTTTAACATGGCTTTTCTATTTGCATTGCAATAATTTATTCATTATAATCTGCAAGCGTCCAATTTTTATTTGGCAACTGTGGCCATAATTTTGCAGTCGCTGCAGGTGGGCCAAAAGTGGAGCTTGCAGCATTGTCAAGCTTTGGCAGCTTTTAGGTGCGAACGTCCCACATTCGTCCTGGTCGTCTTCCAGAGCTGGCTGCGTTGCCGCTCGTCATTCCAGCATAGAATTTCCCTTCTCTTCGGTCGTCGTAATGGGGAGGCTGCGTTTACGGAGTTATGAGCCATTGCTTAAGGCAGTATGAGCCCATTAGCGGTGCATCACTGCATGCTTCGCGCCTCCCCAGGTTTCACGTTAGTGGAGCTGCATTTCGCTCAATGGGTCATTTGAGACTTACGCATAAAGTTTAATTCCTCCCTCAAACCGAGCCACGACTTACCTTATGCTAAATGTATTACGTAATAAAAACTAAAACAGTAAGAAAGGCGTCCATAATGGCCAAATTTCTGAGGGAGTTAAAGAATAAAACGATGTTTTCGATAATAGTTCATGGTAAAACACATCATCCAGCTTCTTAAATAATACTAGTGATGGAATGACCGCACGGCGAGTTTCATTTTTTTTTTCCTTGCCTCCTGCGTCCTGCATGACTCCGTAAAAATAATATGTAGTAATAATATTTTATTAGTATATATGCTTTGAAATTCTGCCGCCACAACTTTCTTGACGCCCAAAGGTAGTGGGCTGCCATTCGGGGCTTCTCCCCTTCATTGAAGGATCGTACTGAGATCGCAATTTTTAAACTTCGGCAATGCACCGCTCAATGCACGAGGCATTCTTTCGTGCTCCCGCGATAGTATCATCGCAAACTAACCATCCCGCTTCCTTCTGGTTTTGCGAAGTCTATGAGTGTTCAGCGAAAATGAATCATTCAGCTTTCGTTACCGCAAGTTGTGACGCAGAATGTGGTGGAGTGTTGTCTAATGAATGTCAAGAGCAGCTGACAACATGTGAACTGCAATGGTGCGGTTTTGTTACAGGATTTTACTGACATTGGCAATGTTTTCTTCATTTGTTCAGGTTGAACGACGTGGCTTTTCTATCTATGTATATATATATATATATATATATATATATATATATATTACCAAAGCAGGGGCGTAGCCAGGGGGGGCTGATGGGGCGTCAGCCCCTCCCCCCGTGAAATTTTTTCCCGGCGCCCACCATAACAACCACCGGCGCCGTGACTAATTCGGGATTTTGTCTGCAATGTCTTTTTCGTGCCCGCAAAGACATTTCGGCACGAACACTGTGAACTCGGGCTGGTTTTCGTGGCAACACCCTCGCACCTGGAGTCACGTAACGCAAGGAGCCCCATCTGAGCACAAACTTTCAAGGGCTTTTTGATAGAGAGCGGGCGCGTCGCGGCATCTCGCAGCGGCCGTTGAATCTAAGGAGCGCATGGATTTCAATTCCGAAACTTTGTGGTTATAAAGTTCTCAAACTTTTGACGCGAAACGTGCACTGACATTTCCAAAGGCGTGCTTTAGATTTTCAATTCTGGAACTTTATGAGTTTAATCTTCTTATGAACATGGGCCAAAAAGCGCGCACTGCAGCCCTCGTATTCACGCCGTTCCGGAGATGGAAGCACGCGGTCGCAATCTTCCATACACGAAAATACTAAATATCACCGTGACTGTAAGCTGGCAGCTGATAAATTTCTCCAAACATTTTCAGGAAGCGCGCCAAATGTGATCGATCAGCTGGACCAGGGCAGGTAAACTAAAATAAGAGAAAACAGAAGCACGTTATAGCGGCCTATTATTGAGGCAGTTCTTTTTTGCGGGCGACAAAGTGTGGCTCTCCGTGGCCATAGGTACAGTGGTCCAATGGATTAAAGCAAAGCCCCGGCTGGAAATAGTGGTATTTTCAAAGCGCTTCTTCGCATGCGAGCTGATTGTGGAGATACATTTCTCAAGAACCATTTGGAAGGTTGCCCGAGTAATGCCTCGTATTGAAAGCCAGATGTAACACGACGTATAATGCTGGAATCGAACAGCTTACTTTTTGTGCAAGGTACCTAAACAACTTACAAGGATGCCAGTGACATCGAAGAAATGTTTTTAGGTTTGAGCACTGGAATAGATGTCCTCTCTCCTTGCGACTGCAGGTTCTATGTAAATGTGTACAAATTGCCGAAGACCCTAGTCACCCTTCTGGTGACCACTGCCAGCGCAGAGCAAATACTTTCAAACGTGAGATCACTAAAAAAACTACTTGCGCTCTGCAATGTCTGAGGAACGCATGGTTAGGCTGGATCTTTTATAAGCCCATAGAGACGTCGGCATCAACGTGTCCGAAGTCATTGACCGCTTCGCTAAACTTCCCCGCCAAGTGAATTTTGTCCTTTAGACAGCGAAGCAGCAAAATCAATTCAAGTAAAAAGCTATGTGCCTTCAGGTCCATAACCTAGTAATTATGAAAACGTATGACTGTTCATTAGCTTCTAAAACCACAGAAATTTTCACCATTTATTGTAACAGTTAGCATCATGATCAAAATTATCATGCGAATACGAACATTACGAGGACATCAATAACCAATTTTGACCAAGCTTGCTCATTGAAAGCCCGGCCCGACCAGAGCTTTGCCCGCAGGCAATGTCTTTTGCCTGCGTCCTTGTTCTACCTATGCATTTTGGAGGCAGCGCGCACTGCCACTCCAGGCGTTTTTAACTCCCTCCCGCGCTGCGCGTCGGAAGTCTCGGAAGATGGTACTAAGAGCCGCTTGGTTAGAAGCAAGAGCGATAGATGGCGCCAGAATACCGTGAAAAAGAAAAATACCGTTACTTTCATAAATTAGTAGGAGGGTCTGAGAGGAATAGTAGAACTCGGGTACAAGGTAAATGGATACTACAGATTTGAATTAGTGTTTAAAGGGGAGTATATAAGATGACCAGAACTGAGAGCTGGTTGAGTTGATATGGTTCCATCTTACCAAAACACAGCGCTAAAAGGACGTAGACAAGCAATGAAACGACAAACGCGGGGGCTGATATGATATTAGACATGCATTTTTTTTTTAACTAGAAGCGCTTAGCGTGTATTTTCGTTAGTGCAGAGGGCTGGATGCTTTGGGACTAATTGGTAAGAAGCAATTGTTTCACAGCATAAGTACATTTGCCACTGCTGCAACTCGTAGAAAAACCTTCCCCTTTATTATTCAAATGTTATTTCCTTCGGCCGATTGTACACACGTAAAGACAGACAATTCCGAAGTTGTAAAAGCTCTACCACACGCTTTCGGCACATAAAGTATCACACTTGGGCAGCGGCCTGCCAAAGTATGTTGTCCCACCAGGCAAAGCCAGATAGTTTGTTTCACCGCTTTACACTCTGCCAAACTGTAATGAACAAAGAAGTGTAATGAAAGGAAACAAAAGAAAACATTGGGTGGCCTAATGATAGCAGAACGGCGCATACTTCATCAGAAATCTTCGCTTCACAGAAGTAGCAGTTTCGCCCGAAAGGCGATGCATCGATTGCGATAGCAAATTAGCAGAGAGCCATACAAACTAAGGATAGTGCTTTTATCCGCCGTACCCACTTGTAGACATTCGCTTGTCAATTAACTTAACAAGCATAGTGTCAACTTGGGAGTCTATTGATCTTGAAAATGGCGCCTATTGATAACTAATCTATTCAAAATACATATTCGAGGGACGTCGACGAGCCATCTGTGGAAGAAGAAAACGACGAATGCGCGAGCCGTGGCACGAGCGCTTTCATGCGGGAACCAGAGCTGAATTCGGCCTGGAGACAAAGTTTGCAAATCACCAATAATGTACTATAATTTTAAATTAAATTATGGGATTTTATCTGGCATAACCACGATCTGATTATGAGGCATGCCGTAGTGGGGACTCCGGAATAATTTGGACCACCTGGGATTCTTTAACGTGCACCTAAATCTAAGTACACGGGTGTTTTCGCATTTCGCCCCCATCGAAATGCGGCCGCCGTGGCCGGGATTTGATCTCATGGCGTCGTGCTTAGCAGCCCAACACCATAGCCACTGAGCAACCACGGCGGGTGTCCTATAAGCAAGCCTGTACTTTTATTAATCACACGGTCCAACAATCACATGGCCCTCTGCATATATTTGCTTAGATTTGATATTGCTAGTTTAAATTACCATCGTAAGTAATCCCCAAATACTTTAATGACGTGACTTAAAGAATTAGCTCATGCAGATAATGAAGAGATATAAAAAAAGGCATTTACAGTGGAAAGACAAGCAGCGAGCATTTGCTCACGCTAAGAAAAAAAAGATTCTGTCAAGCCAGGACTCGAAAATACCGAAATAAAAATTTATAGTTTAGCACAATGAACTGATGTCCCGCGATCGAGCGACGTAGGCAATGCCATCGGTATAAAACTGCATTTGAAAGTCTTGACAAACTCAGAGAGAGCATAGAGAAAGAAATGGGCAACTGTGAAGAAAGAACTTATCCCTGTGGCACACTTCTAGGCAGTCTATACACACAAGAGATAAACCCACATTAAAGTTTCACTCCCCTTTCTTTTTACCTCTTCAATGTACAATGTAGAGCACATGGACGCCTTCATTCGACAATTAAAAGAAAGAGAGAGAGAGATAAATGAGATGCGAAAGGCAGGGAGGTTAACTGGAGGGTAAATATCCAGTTTGCTACCCTACACTGGGGAAGGGGAAGGGGAAACAGAAAGATAAAGAAAAATGCACACACCTAGAGAGGGAGACAAAAAAAAAAGAAACACACACACACACACACACACACACACACACACACACACACAGGAACTCAGGAGCGTCACAGTCGTTCAAACAGGTCGCTTGACCGGAGGAACTTCAGTAGCGCCCTCGTCGCCTTCTGCTGTGAAGACCGTATCAGTCGGCATTCTAAAATCGTCTGCTCAGAAAGCGGCCGGTCGTCGAGGCGTGCCAACTCCGTTACGAGCGACTGTCTCTGGGAGCTGTAGCGGGGACAATGACACAGGATATGTTGGACTGTTTCCTCGCTGCCGCAAGTATCACAGGCAGCACTGTCGACCATTCCAATGCGACAAGCAAAAGCATTTGTAAAGGATACTCCAAGCCACAATCGGCAGAGAGCAGTTGTCTCGATTCGAGGAAGTCCAGATGGAATGCGTAGTCGGAGGGATGGGTCCAGTCGGTGCAGTCGAGTATGTTGGAAACCAGGTGTGTTCCACTTGGCTCGTGTGGAATCACGCGCGATTATGCGAAGCTTTGTTACTGCATCGGCTCTTGATAGCGGGATGGGTTCCTTCACAGCATTTTCGTGAGCCCTCCTCGCAGCTTCATCGGCCTGTTCGTTGCCCATGATGCCGCAGTGGCCTGGGAGCCACTGAAAAGTGATGTCATGTCCTTTTTCTGCCAGTTGGTGACAAAGGTGCCTTATTTCCAGCACAAGTTGGTCTTGTTGTCCACGACGTAGAGCGGATAGCAGACAATGCAGGGCGGCCTTTGAATCTGTAAATATGCTCCATCTTCGTGGTAAGTCTTAGTGAATCATGTGAAGTGCGCAATGAAGTGCAGCAAGCTCCGCCGCAGTCGACGTTGTCCGGTGAGAAGTTTGAAAGTGAAGGGTCACAGCTTGCGCGGGGAAGATCACAGCCCCTGTAGATCCGTCAAGAGTAGTCGAGCCATCAGTGTAAATGTGAAAATGGTCCTTGTATGTCTCGTGCATCATGAGTAGAGATAGCTGCTTGAGAGCTGGGGACGAGAGTCCTGCTTTCGTTCGAATCCCTGGTACCGAGAGTCGAACTTGTGGACGAGCCAAACACCAAGGAGGTGGTAGCAGTCTCTCGGCAGGCGTATAATCTCGAGGGAGGCAGTCGCGGTACGCCGATATCGCCTGGCAAAAGGAGGCATTGGGTCGGTCATTCGGCAGAGAGGCGAGGTGATGGGAGCGGGCAATGTGCCTGATGTGTGCTCTGAGCACTTCCAATGTCATATGAGTTGTCACTGGGTAATCTTGAGCTATTGCAATTGTTTCCGCTGTCGATGTGCATCGTGGCAATCCAAGACAGACCCTTAGTGCCTGCGCCTGAGCACTTTCGATTGTGCGGATGTTGCTTCTGCAGGTATTGCTCAGTACAGGTAAGCTGTATCTCAGATATCCGAGAAACAGTGCCCTGTATGGTTGTAACATTGCGTGTACTGACGCTCCCCACGTTTTCCCTCCAAGAAATTTGAAAACGTGTGAAATGGCCATTAGGCGTTTGTTCAGGTAGGTCACATGGGGACTCCAGTTGAGGTCTCGATCAATGATCACCCCTAAGAATCTATGCGTCCTGGCGTAACAGATGTTTTGCCCATTGATGGATATGGCGTAAGGCGTCATTGACTTCCGCGTAAACGCGACCAGCGCACATTTCTCAGGTGAAATCTGGAGGCCTTGTTCGCTGAGATACGCCGAAATTGATGTCGCAGATTTTTGAAGTCTCGCGCGCACCTGAGGACGTGTTACACCTGACATCCACACGCAGATGTCATCGGCGTACATTGATATATGGACAGCATTTGGTATGCGTTCCACGAGACCGACAAGAACAAGGTTGAATAGTGTGGGACTCAAGACGCCACCTTGAGGAACACCACGGTATGTGCAGTGTTGAGACGTCGGACCGTACTCGGTCTGCACAAAGAATGACCTCATGTGTAAGTAGTTGCGGGTCCACTGGTACACGCGGCCACCAAGGCCAACCGATTCCAGAGCATCAAGTATGGCATCATGAGCAACATTGTCATAAGCTCCTTTTACGTCCAGAAACATAGCGACCGATAATCGTTTACATCTATTTTGATGTTGGACTTAAGTGACCAGATCGATGACGTTATCGATGGAGCAGCGGAGACGTCGAAAGCCGGCCATAGCATTTGGATAAACTTGGTAGCGTTCCAGGTACCACTCCAATCTGGCAAGGATCATGCGTTCCATCACCTTCCCTACGCAACTTGCCAGCGCGATTGGGCGGTATGACGCGAGCTCGAGTGGTGACTTGCCAGGTTTGAGGAGTGGCACCACGCGGCTTGTCTTCCATTCTTGAGGAACGTTTCCATCCTGCCAGGATTCATTGAATATATCCAGCAAGGCATTTCGCGCTCGCTCACCCAGGTGGCACAAGATGCGGTACGATATGCCATCGGGTCCAGGAGACGACGACGATTACACAAAGCAAGAGCCGCATCAAGCTCCTCGGTGGTGAAAGGCAAGTCCATGCATGAATGCCGTGTATGCGGCTCAATGCTATCCGTACCAAGGGGGCCTGTGTAGGTTGATTTACCTGCAATCTTTCTGCAGAAATCTTCGACAATTAAGGAATTCGATAGCTGTACCGGCATCCGAGTGACGCATCGCGTCCATTGACACATTCTGGTTTGGGTCCGATCATCCGAAACATGCCAAACCACGCGTCAACAAGAACATAGAGCGAGACGATAGGTGGTGATATTTTTCTCACGCCGCAGCGTATACGGATGGAAAGCTCTTTTTTGAAAAGCACAGTGTTTAGCTAGCGTATATTCGCTTAGAAGCATGCTTAGAAGAAGTATTCAAACTCTTAGACTGGGAAGGCTTAGGAGTGAAGATCAACGGCGAATATCTCAGCAACCTTCGGTTTGCAGATGACATTGTCCTATTCAGCAACAATGGAGACGAATTACAGCAAATGATTGAGGACCTTAATCGAGAAAGTGTAAGAATCGGGTCGAAGATGAATATGCAGAAGACAAAGATAATGTCCAATAGCCTGGCAAGGGAACAAGAATTCACGATCGCCAGTCAGCCTCTAGAGCCTGTAAAGGAGTACGTTTATTTAGGTCAATTACTCACAGGGGACCCTGATCACGAGAAAGAAATTTACAGAAGAATAAAATTGGGTTCGAGTGCATACAGCAGGCATTGCCAAATCCTGACTGGGAGCTTACCACTGTCGTTGAAAAGAAAAGTGTACAATCATTGTATTCTACCGGTGCTAACATATGGGGCAGAAACGTGGAGGTTAACAAAGAAGCTCGAGAACAAGTTAAGGACCGCACAAAGAGCGATGGAACGAAAAATCTTAGGACTAACGTTAAGAGACAGGAAGAGAGCGGTGTGGATCAGAGAACAAACGGGGATAGCCGATATTCTAGTTGACATTAAGCGGAAGAAATGGAGCTGGGCAGGCCATGTAATGCGTAGGATGGACAACCGGTGGACCATTAGGGGTACGGAATGGATACCAAGAGAAGGGAAGCGCAGTCGAGGACGGCAGAAAGTCAGGTGGGATGATGAGGTTAAGTAATTCGCAGGCCCAAGTTGGAATACGCTAGCGCTAGACAGGGGTAATTGGAGATCGCAGGGAGAGGCCTTCGTCCTGCAGTGGACATGATATATAGGCTGATGATGATGAGGACATTCGCCTACATACTACTCTGTAGAGAGTAGGATAAACACCCAGATAAACGTCGGAAGAATTAAAAAAAAGAAAGTGAGAGAGAGAAGGCTGAAAGTGTTTGGTCTTGTTGGCAGCACAGCGTTGCTGCTTAAAACCCCTCCGACTCGTGTCGCAATCATTAGCACCTATTATGGAAACGGATGAATTCACTCCCAGGAAGTAATTCCTGATCCCGGAACAGCAGTTACGGAACAGCAGTTACGGAACAGCAGTTACGGAACAGCAGTTACGGAGCAGCAGCTTACAAATATAGACGGAACAGAAGTTTACACATCTAAGCATCAGAAGTTCATGTTCGATGCTGTCATAGGCTTTTGAAATGTCTAATGTCTCGGCTCCTTCTTTCTGCGCAGCTCCCCCTGGTTAGGGAATCACTTAAGATCTTCATACCGCTGAAGCCCGCCAACGCTCTGTACAATGTTACCGCATTATAAAAATTTTTGGGCTAACCTTCGAAAGTAAAACTTGAAGTTCCAGGCTCAGTGGCTGACGATGCAACATGAGGATTCGCTACTCAGAGCATGAGAAATAAGCCGAGCAACCACTAAGTAAAACCCCTTGCAAGCGATCTTGCGCGCGACGGCGACAAGCGACGCGATGGCGATGGCTGTCGCGTTCGCTCGTCGCCTACGAGTCGTACCCCACGCGAGCGGCGACGTTGAGCGACGCCTCCCTGGTGTTGCCGGTATGAGGGCAGCAAATACGCGCCGAAAGTGGCGTGACGCGTCCTTTATTAATTTAGGTTGATGTATTTTACTGTAAAGAGCAGCATAAAATATTTCTGAAGGTCTTGCAGTATAGGATCCTTGAACGTATGAAAAAAAAATGTCACAGTTTCGCCCTAAGGGCGAAGCAATGAATGCGATAGCAACACAGCAATGTCGTACGAAGTAAGGTGAGCGGCTTTGGTAGCAATATGAATTGTAGTAAACATGAGCGTATTAAGTAAGCAGGTGTGCTGCGGCGTAAGTAGACCGACATGAAGAGAGACTCGATGACCACGAGAAGGCGCGTGTGAAATGGTGGTGTTGATGAGAAGCGCTTCCCGTGGGCAGTGCGTGCGAAGGGACACACCTGTAGCGCTGCACTGCCGATCCGGGCAGCATTGCATGTGTAGCATGCGTTGAAAATGTGGCCCGACTATTACTAACTGAATTAACAAGCGTGGTGTCAGCGCGCACAAGCAAACATGAATAGATCACACTGAATGACTGCAGACAACGACTGTCAAAACGCTGGCAGCAAGCGCATCCGCTGTCTATCGCTGCAACGGAAACTGAGCGGCGAATGCACAGCGCATACAAAGGTCAGAGCCGTGTGGAGATAAGAGACGGTGCGGGCGAGCGACACGGCTGAGCTGAGCAAAGTACGAACGCGGTTGTTGGCAGAGCTGCGCCTCCCCCCCCCCCCCCCCACTCCCTCCCGCGCTGCTTGCCCGCTTTCTTGTTTTCACGTGGGAGATTGAGTGGCAAGTTCGCCTTGCGCCCGCTTGTAAGATAGGCCTTTGGTGCCGGAGCGCAGCATCGCCCCGGCTGGCTCCCTCCCTCCCATACCCCCAGGCTCTTTCGCGCGACGGTCGCGTTTGCTTTCCGCCGTGAGTTCGCTCTCCGTGATAGCGCGCGTCCCCCGCATGCTTCCGCTCGGGCATACGGCGCGCGGCGACGATTTTGTCTATACCGAACCTCATGGCGACGGCAGAAATCCGGTTGAAGTGTCCATATAATTGCTATCCCAATAAAATTAATCGTGTGCTCGTTCCACGCGACAATCGGTAGTACTTGACTCATGTACGTCCAGTTGCGGCTTCGGGCTAATAGCTGGTCGCTCATTGCACTTCCGGGCGACGAGCGAGGAATTCTAGATTTCCAGAACCGAGCGATCGAGCGGCAAGAACGAGCGATCTGTTCGCACGACGGCCCGTTTCGTCGCTCGTCGCCGTCGCCCACAAAATCGCTCTCATAGGGTATGGGCTTTAGGCCATGTCATCCTCTTGCGCCCAGTGAGCTTCCCGTGGCCTCATACGGGACGGCCTGATATTGACAACAGGGCGGTCGCCTGTTGCACTTAAATGACGAAACACTTTTTGCACTTCACGAGTATGAAACTTGGGAAGCACTTGGAACATATTTAAATGTATACTTATGTTGATTACATGCTGGACCAGCAATGAACGCCATTATCGTGATGTCTTACCCTCCGTGGTTGCTTAGTGGCTATGCTAAGCATAAGGGCTGCCAAGCATGAGGCCGCGGGATCGAATCCCAACCATGGGGCCCCATTTCGATGGAGGCGAAATGCGAGAACTAGAAATGCGAGAAATGCTAGATTTAGGTGCACGTTAAAGAACCCCAGGTAGTCCAAATTATTCCGGAGTCCCCCACTACGGCGTACGTCATAATCACATCGTGGTTTTGGCACATAAAACCCCATAATTTCATTTTTAATTTATTCGTGACGTCTAGATAGAATAAAAAGCGTGCTGTCGTCATGTAGGAGTAAAGTTCATAGAAACAAGTACTGCTGAAAGTTTCATAGGACGCTCTAGCGTGCCAGTATTTTTTATATGGTTTACAGGGTCTGGACCTTAGCGAAAACAATTACAAGTTAAAATTGTCATGTAAGTACACTTTTACCACTCGTAATCGAGAGGTTATTATGCACGAGGTTGAGATAAGTAGGATATGATTTATTTATTTATTATTTTTGTTTACATATCCTCAATCGCCGAAGAGTTATAGAGGGGAAAGGGAAGTATGAAATCAGTACATTACTAAAAGCGCTGCAGAAGGTGACAGGTTATATGAAAAAAAGGAACACACATGTTAGCACGTTAACATGATCCAATTGATGCAGTTAATCACGTGAATTCAAAAAAGACGCAAGAATCACAAATTCAGAAAACAGGAATGAACGCTAATAGGAAAACCCCCTTTCCTGAAAACGAGAAAAAAAGTGCAAGAAGTAAAAAAAAATCAACAGCAGCAGCATCAGACATATGTCGCCCGTTCATTGTGAGTATAAGGGAAAGAAACAATACATAAGCTAGTTTTATTTACGTAGGGGCAACGAAAAAATAAAATAAAAAATGCAAGCAGGACTATCCGAAATAAAGTAATTGGGGGAAGGTGGTTCTATTTGTTAGACGCATGTTGAATTAATGAGTGAAAGAATGTATCTGCGGGCCAACGAGGAAATCAACCTTATGCTGATGATCAATGCGGGAAGAGCGATATGTTAGATTTGGAATGAGTTCTTTAGGTAGAGATTTGACGGTAACTTTGGTCAAATAAACAGACAGAAAACATTTCGTCGGAGCGATAGGGAAAGTAAAGATAAACTTGCCTTCGTATAAGTAGCAATTTGGCTATATCGTTGCAGTTAGGCACAATAATACGCGCGCTCTTATTCTGAGCTATTTAAAAAAAAACGTCTAGGCTAGCATAGTTAAGGTCTCAAATGTTGACAGCGTATTCTAGTTCACAAGGGACGATGGTTTTGTGGAGTAGTCTTTGTAACGAAGATGAGCATTGCTGGAGGTTCGGCTTAAATACAATAACATGCACTAAGCAATAGCGGTTATTATATTCATATATTGCTTTCAATTCATTGTCCGAATAGTCACCACAGCATGATATTGATAGGAATTCCTCAATTCAAGGAGGACCCTGTTTAGTAAGTATGAAAGTGCAGAAATTCTACGGTCGGATGCACTCACCTAGCTTGCACTTGGTAATGATTAAATTCTTTAAGCATTTATTACACCAAATAGTTGCATTATATAGGGGACATTGAAGGGTACTACGGGCGTCAAATTAAACGCGAACAGCAGAGGGCCTGCCCGAATATTGAAGGTAACGTGCCCGCCCTCCACGAGTCATCGCAATTAACAGGTGCTCACATTCACTGTTGACCACACTGTGCGATGATACTCACGGTGTTATTGGTGATATTCGATATATACCATAATATTTTAGTTTATGTTTTTATGCACTTGTATTTGAACCTGATAACACAAAATAAAGCTAAGCAGAATTTTTACAATTGAATTCCGGAGTTTTACTTGCCAAAACCACGATTTGATTATGAGGCACGCCGTATAGTGGGGGACTGCGGATTAATTTTGGTGACCACGTGATCTTTGATGTGCCCTCAATGCACAGGACACGGGCGTTCTTGCATTTCGCCGCCATCTAAATGCGGCCGCCGCGTCCGGGGTTGGATCCCGCGACCCCGTGCTTAACAGCGTAACACCGTAGCCGCTAAGCCACCGCAGCGTGTAAAAGAAAACAGAATGGAAGATATTGCTCCTTTAGTTATGCTTCGGCCATGCGCATCGTTGATCACGGTAATTTTATGTCGATAGTACATGTGTCATCATCGTGAAATACTCAGTATAACTTGCACATTCGGCAGCATAGAAGTGCACAATCAGAAGAAATGCAACTGTATAAATCGCTTACATATATAACAGCTCGCGTGCAAATGCGCGTGCTTGCGCGCGCGTGCATGCGCTTTTGTGTGAGCGTGTGCGTGTGTTTTGCAAAGCGACACCTATCCGCCCCAAATACAAACGAGAAGTCTCAATTTCATCTATTTACCTTTCGCAAGAAAAATTTCTCAGGAACATAAATGGTGGCACAGAATCATTGTCGAGAAGCAGATGGAACGAAAATACATTATGTTACGTTTCTATAGATAATATAACTGTCATTGCAGAATTCTAACTACGTGATCAGTGACTATTACAGAAAAAGAGTTTTGAATTTATCGACCTTACAATCTAGGCCTAAATGTGTGCGAACTGTGCATGTGCAGATCGGTTAAGTGCGACAAAAGTGAGGAGAAGGGATGAACTAACGTCACGTCGTAGGAGGCTAACTAAAGTGTCCCAACCGAAAAAAAAATAATTTCAATTTCTTCTGTTATGGATTCTTGTAGCGCGTAAGTCACAGAACGGGCCTTGCAAAATTGCGGTACCACTCCCTCGCGCCACAGCAAGTAAACCGGTGACCCTCTTGGTTATTGCTAGTCCTGGCCTAAACAGATCGGCATATTCCTCCTTCAGTGTAACGCCTACAGATGGTTCACCAGCCATCAGCAGCACCCGGCTTACCGTCATTGGTGTCCACGTTGAGCATAGGGGTCCCAGCCACCACGAATGCTTGATTGATGCCCAGACCGTAGAGGTTTGGTTCGTAACGCCCGAGCACCACCAGCGGTCTTCCCAGCGAAGTGGACAGGAATTCTCAACTATGCTTTCACTGGTAGTTCCCCAGGTAAGCAACTCAGCTGCAATGACTTTTCCAGCAAGAACCAACAGCGATGCCGCTGAGGGTAAGTCAGCCATGTTACTATTGAGACTGGCGACCCTGTTTCTACTTGCATCTTGAGTTCCTTACACGGTAACGTTTTACACATCGGCTCCACAAGGCGTACTGACGAAAGAGGTGTAACAGCTGCTGTCCGTAGTCTTCGCTGTCTGAGGATCACTCTTCAATGTGATCTACGCTTACTTGATATGGTTCGGGCTTGCACAATATAGCCAGGTGCCTCCTCCTCCAACAACGGAAACACTCACCTAGAACCTGCTTTTGGCGGTCTCATGAGAGTTGCTATCGTGGCAAAGGCAGCTGGTCTGGTCCACGTCGCTTGACAGTGCCACCCTGTCTGGCTACGATCTTCCGCAGGACGCTTGCCACTCTTGATTTAATCATAATGTGTGGATGCCCTTGCTGCCTGTCCCAAATCACGTATGTTGTACGTTGAGTGCCGCTAACTCACCAGCTAGCGGTGTATCTTCCGTTTCTTGCATCCTGAACGTGGACTGAGCTAGCAGTTCCCGATGCACCCCAGTATGTCGTAGATCGCAGTCAAGCGGGTCGCTTAGCATTCTGTCTCGTGGCTGGCTGAAATAGCACCGACAAGCCATATTCTGTAGTTCCACAATAATAGACAGTTTTAGTTTAATTAGAGTAACAACGGGGTTAAGGGAAATAGCGATACCGTTGGGCAAACGAACTTTGCAGAAAGAGAGTTTTAGTATAGCGTGATAGCATAGTTTACGTGCGGGTCGCTCTTCCATTACGCTTTGAAATTCGCTAACATAGGGCACCTAAGTAATGCAATGTGTGTGTGGGTCCGGAAACTACGAGAGGCAGCGCAATGGAAGCCAGGAGCGTGTTGTATTTTTACTTCCCATGTCCGCCGATCTGCAGCGACACAGGCAAGCAGTACAAGCTGTCTACCATAGCCTCCGAAATCTTCTCATCTCAGAGGCCATATGCCGTCGTCGCGCCTATCTTCCGACTTTACCGATAGGTGGCGCTTCCATCTCGGAGAAAGGGGTCTGAGCCGACCACTTGGGTATGGCGTAATGGACGTAAACCGGGACGTGTACGAGCCTGGCTCCCACCCTTTTGCACAGGATGGCATTCACTACAGTGGTGCCACGGGCAGGATGGTAGGTAGTAGGATAGGGCGCCAAGCTACGGCTTTTTTGGGGGGTGGGGGGGTGACCCAGAACCCTGAGGCCACCAGTGTAGATGAAGACGGACCCGGAGAGGCCCCAAGATTCAAGAAACGTAGAGTCTGTAGGAGAAGAAATAGACGTAAGCACCAGTGGCAAGGTTATTCGGACATAGGGTATATTAACATGCAAGGTATAGGCTGAAGTGGATAGGAATAGGCTGAAGTGGGAGGAGATAGACGAGCAACTAAGGCAGGAAAAGCTGATGGTATACGGTTTTGTGGAGACACATCTTAGGGACATAGAGCAACCACCCTGTAATCCTGACTTTGCATGGAAATATTGCACTAGAACAGAGGGCAGCAGAAAAGGGGGTGAAATTGGGGCATTCATTCATAAAAGTATGAATTGGCAAAGGGTCAAAGAGGAATGCAAGGAGCACTTATGGCTAAAAGGGAAAGTGGCAGGAGAGCATACACTCCTTGGCTTTGTATACCTGTGGACAGGAGCAAATGCCAAAGAGGAAAAAGAAATGCTGGAATGCATATCAAGTGACATTAATGAGCTAGGAGGAGGGTGCGAGATTATTATACTAGGAGATTATTATACCAGAACGCACACGTAGAAGACATGGACGGGTACACAGACTCAACAGGCAACATGATGCTGGATATGTGGGAAAGGCACGACTTAGTTGTATGCAACAGTACTGATAACTGTGAAGGGCACATAACATGGGAGGTAGGGAGCTTGCAGTCGACGATAGATTATGCACTAATGTCACATAGGATGCATGATAGGCTAAAGGTAATGAGCATAGATGAATATGGCTCCAGAAGTCTAGGTAGTGACCACAAACGTATTAAGGTGAGTTTTGGAAGGGAAATGAAAGTAGGTAGGAGGCAAGATGAACAACCAGGTGGGATATTTTTCTCGGAAAAGCAGCTGGAAATAGCAACCCAACAAATTGAGGAAGTAATTTCAGAGGATACTAAAACAGGATGGACATATGCAAATTTAACAGGGCTATTTGAGCTATAGCTTGCTAAGGTACGAGTCACGCCCAAAGGGAACAGAAGATGTAAGCCCAAAAGCTGGTGGGATGAGGAGGTTAAGAAGGCCATAGAGAAACGTCAGGAAGCATCCAGGGAACACAAATACTCAAAGCAGAAGGGTGAAGCAGAGGCTGATGTGGACAGAAAATAGGGATAGCTTCTTAAACTGTAGAAGGGAAGCATCCCATTTGATCAATGAGAAGATTAGTAGAAAGGGGACCCAACGGTTGTCAGAAGTAAACAAAAAGGATAGAAAAGCAGCGAAGAAATTTTGGAAACATCTAAACTCCTTGAGTAATAAGACTAGCCTAGAGCAGAGGTTTATAGTTACAGCTCAAGGTGTTCGGCTAGAAGGAGATGAGGCAATGGAACATATAAGAACAATGTTGACAGAAAAATTTAAAGAAAGAAACGTAGCATGTGCTCAATCTGATGCGGATAGACTGGTTAGTGCAGTGGCTCCACTTGAACAAAGCGAGTGAGAAAGGGCAGAGAAGAGGGTTCCTAGTAGCACGTCGACAGGTCCTGACGGCATCCCAATTACATTAATAAAGACACTGGGCCCAAAATCTAACAAAGCAATAAGAGAGGCAGTGAGCAAAACGATAATGGAAGGTAAAGCCCCCGACGGGTGGAGACTGAGCAGGATG
Organism: Dermacentor silvarum; assembly: GCF_013339745.2. Lineage (NCBI taxonomy): Eukaryota > Metazoa > Arthropoda > Arachnida > Ixodida > Ixodidae > Dermacentor > Dermacentor silvarum. The sequence continues at coordinate 76,216,396 of NC_051163.1, forward strand.
AGCATGATATACAAAGGAAAGGGAGACAAATCCGACATAAACAACTACCGTCCCATAACAGTGACGTCAGTGGTTTACAGGGGGGTGATGCAGATCATAAAGGACAGACTTCAGGCATGAGTGGAGGGCGATGAGGTGCTAGGGGAACTACAAAATGGTTTCCGGAAACAAAGAAGGTTAGAAGATAATTTGTTCTCATTGACGCAGTGTATAGGCACCGGGCGGCCGTTGTAAGGCGCCAGCGGCGCGCCGGCGATATGCTGGCGAAAAGCGCCGCGAACGGCACCTGTCAAAGCACTGGCATGTGAAGCAGACGACGGGACGAAGGCGCTCGGTGCTTCCAGTGATTTGGCACTGCGGGTTACAAGGGCTTACGCACCGGAAAACGCTTTTTCGTGTGTCTGCTTTTGAGAAAGGTCGTCACTTGTACGAGGCAGATCACATTCGTGGCATCAAGTAGTATATAAAGCAGAAAACGAGCGCAAATTGTGATGCAAATGCACCACGCGAACGGAGCTCACCGCGGCAAGATAACACGTGGAACTCCAGCAGTTATATTCCAAATGTTATTTTGCTGTGCGCGTTAACATTCTCGCGTATTTAATCATGTAAATAGGCGAAGAACACAAAAATTATGGAGAGAGAAAAAAAAAAGGATACATACGTCTTCCTTATTCTGTTTCTTGAGCTGCTTCGCCGATCGGACATGTGTCAGTCATTCTCTGTCCGTTGTAGTTCTTTTATCTTTGCAATGCTTCCCCATTCTTAATTGCTTATAAACTAGCCCAATCATCAGTCACGGCCCATTTTATATAGCTTAGAGCGACGGGAGCCGTCGGTGGCGGCGAGTGTGAACACGCCACTGCGTTGGCGTTCGCCGTCGATGCACAGCACAGTCGTGTGCCGGACTCAACCAGAGTTTGGAATTGCTACGAAGGAAAATGTACATTAAAAGAAAGACTGATACATTGATAAGACGGCAAAACAACTACAAATCTGAGTGTTTGCCTTCGGTGCCCAAGCTCCGGAGCCGGTATACACTGCGGAGGCGAAGACAGGCAAGTGGGACACGAAGCTTTTGCGTATGAACGGTTCTTTTATTAACGTTAGAACAACTAGACCATAGCAAATCAGCGTCGGAAATGTACAGTGCCCAGCGATTGAAGCGCTGGCAGCGCGCGGCTGCCGCCGTTTTTTTTTTTTTTCGCCACAGGTGTGCGCCGTGGGACCAAATGCAGTCATAATGCGTTACTAAGGTTCTCGCTTTCACTCTACACCACAATGCATCAGTTTGGCGTCCCCAGCGCTTACAGTCAGTGCAAAAAGCGCTGGCGACTATGCGATTCGAGTATCGCGTTTCAATTGCTGAGCACTGCACGCGCTGTTGCCTACAGACAGCACATATACAGACTTTCCGCCTGAAAAACACGATGCCGCGATGAACAACGATTGAATTTAATGGCCTAACCAGTTTCAGTCATGTTTCAGTCACTGTTGGTGCACCCAAAAACGCAACATGTTTGATCAGACTTGGTTTCAGGGCAGCGCCTGCTGCGCGCGGCCCGGCCGCCACATGCCATACATTCGCGGCGCAGCCGCATGAAGGCGCCACCGGTCCAAATTCATCTCGCGCCCGGTGCCTATTGAAATAGCAGAAAAGGAACACAGACCCCTATGGCTCGCATTTCTGGATATTAAGGGAGCCTATGACAGTGTAATCCAAAAGGATTTGTGGGACATACTGGGCACTCTAGATGTGGAAGATGGAGTAAGTAATCTTTTAAAAGATATCTATAAAAGTAACAAGAGGCTTATAAAATAAGAAAACAAGGTATCTGAGCCTATAGAGATACAGCAGGGGCTTAGGCAGGGGTGCCCTCTGTCACCTTTGATGTTCATGCTGTATTTACAAGGATTAGAGAAAAAATTAGAGAGGAGCGGACTTGGCTTTAACCTTTCCTATTTCAAGCAAGGAGAATGGATCAAACACTCATTACCCGAACTGATGTGCGCGGATGACATTGTACTTATGGCTGACAGCAAGGAAGACTTGCAGGGATTAATGGACATCTGTGGTAAAGAGGGAGATAGCTTAGGTTTGAAGTTTAGTAAAAAAAAATCGGCAGCCATGATTTTTAATGATAATCAGGGCAGTGAGCATATGATACAGGAGATAACACTGGAGGTAGTGGATAAGTACAAATATCTTCGAGTGTGGATAAACAATGGGGCTGAGTACCTTACGGAACATGAAAAATATGTAACGACTAAAGGTGGCAGGAATGCAGCTGTGATGAAAAATAGGGCACTGTGGAATTACAATAGGTACGAAGTGGTGAGAGGGATTTGGAAAGGTGTGATGGTATCTAGTTTGACTTTCGGTAATGCAGTCCTGTGCATGAGATCAGAGGTTCGAGCAAGCTTGTAAGTTAAGCAGCGAGGAGTAGGCAGGCTTGCTTTGGGAGCACACGGAAATACACCAAATCAGGGGGTACAGGGTGACATGGGATGGACGTCTTTCGAGGGCAGGGAAGCTAGCAGCAAGATAGAAATTGAGGAGCGATTGAGAGAAATGGCAGAAAAGCGGTGGGAATGAAGAGTTTTCAGTTATTTGTACATGAGGAATGTTGACACAAAATGGAGGAAGCGGACCAGAAAATTGTCAACCAAATATTTGGACTGCAGGAGGGGTGCAAACCAGGAAACAGCGGTTAAGAAAAAGGTTAAAGAAACAGAGAGGGGGGGGGGGGGGTCTATGGAAAACAGGGATGCAGACGAAATCAGCACTGGAAACATACAGAACTTTCAAGCACGAAATTGCCAAAGAAAATATCTATGACAATTCTAGGAAAAGCTCTTTGTTGTTTGAAGCCAGGACGGGAGTATTGCGGACTAAGATGTACCGAGTCAAGTACTAAGGTATAGACACGTTGTGCGGTGCATGTGGAGAGGAAGAGGAAACGGCTGAACACCTCATACTTTTCTGTAAAGGGCTTAACCCTACAGTGCAAAACACTGATTTTTTCAAAGCATTGGGCTTTAGGGACAGTGGAGGCAAAATAGACTTTAAGCGGGTAGAAATAACCAAACGGAGGTTATCTGATTGGTGGCTAAAATCAAGGCAGGGGTGAAATTTCACCCACCACAAAGTACAAGATATGCCAATAGTCACGGCTAGGTGGCGTTTGCCGCCGCTCGATTTAAAGGGTTCAGTCTCATTCATCCATCCATCCATCCATCCATCCATCCATCCATCCATCCAAATAGAGTTACTGTATATGCTCCCGTAGTTGCGCATAACTTTTCCGGCGCCGCTCGAACTGCTATTCGCCGAACGCTATCTCATGGTGCACAATGACGTCAAATGTTCAACTTTACGTGCGCGAAGCCAACTTTACGGGCGCGAGGGTGACGACGCGTTTCCGTCGGTTAAGGCCTGTACACGCTCAAGCCGCACATCGCCGCAAGCCGCACCGCATGCTGGCGGTTCAGTGGTAGCGGGCGGTTGGAGCAACCGGGCACAAAATTCGATTCACGCTGGGACCGGCGCGAGCGGTGCCGTACGCATGCGCCCTCTGGCTGGCAAAACAGATAACCAGCGACTGGCAACATGCAACAGCGCGGTCGCAGCGTTTGTGTGCTGGCGACCAGCAAAATTTTGGCCCGAGCCAGGATTTTGTTATTACGTTTGTTTTCTCATTAGGTAATTTTCTGATTAGTGAGCTCGAGCGGTTCGCATGTGCCGGCATCCGCACTCCGATTTGGGGACGCGACGTATGTTAAGAGCCGGCAACCGAAAGGCGGGGCAAAGATGTTCTAAGTCGGCAACTATCGTTAACAGCAGACGACACTGGCATATTTTTGTCGGCGTTAGGGTGCCTTGATGCCCGCGCGCGCCGCGCGCATCGAGGCACTCTAGTCGGCGTGGGTTCAAGCTTCCGCGTCACGGCGAAAAGGCAAAGCTCTTGCACTGTCATACTCTGTTGACTGCATGTGTTGCGTTGGCGCGCTGAGCCACCTCTCGAACGCTATGCAGTTATCTTACCTGCGCCTTTTTTTTCGTTTTCCTTTCTTTCTTTTTTTTTTAAATCATTGCTGCCGCATACTGTTGTAACAACATACATCGCTATGTACTCGGTTGTGTGCGGCGTGACGGCGCATTTTTTGTAGATGTGCTAGCGAAAGCTTGCAAGACCGCGCGTGCGTTTTTAAGCCAATGAACAAGGGATTTGTCGCAGCAACAGCGTAGCACGCTGAAGCGCCGCAGCGTTATACAGGGTGTTCATTTATAAGTTTTAAAATTTTTTTAGAAATCCTCTGTGGCAGGGAGCATAATTCTTATCGTTGAGCTGGGTTATTCGATGAGGCGGACATAAGTAACACGAGAAATCCCATATTGAACTAATTAAAAAAATGACTAATCAACTTCTTAGTTAATTATTGTACAGCACATATTGTGATTTACGAATTGGAGCCGGTGAGCTTGGCAGGCGTATCCACTTGGGATGAATTTCCAGAATGACGCCAGTTTGGAGATATGTGCCATCAAACTCGCCCTAAAAATGCACTGTTGTTCCACTTACTTTTTTACCAAAATGCTGTTTTATACATTGAAGCACTAAAGTAACTGGAACGCCCATGTATTTCGTCCCACACTTTGGAAAATAATATCTCAAAGCTGGCGTCATCCTGGAAATTCATTTCAAGTGGATGCGTCTTGCAAGCTCACCTTGCAAGCTTTTTGTTACTTGAATGTGTTTAGATTTTTTGTGCTACTAATGTCCACCTCATCGAATAACCCAGCTCAACGATAAGAATTATGCTACCTGCCACAGGCGATTTTTAAAAATTCCGTAACACTTTAAAATGAACGCCCTGTATATTAACATACTCTTATATCTATTATCGTGGAATACAGCTGTGTAGATCGACAAGTCACTTCTCTTCATCACCAAGCACGCGAGTGAATATTCAACTACGGCTTGTTGATTTACTTACGGTTTTTTTTAGTAGCTGCCAAGTTAAAAGTGAGCGTACAATTGATTACATGATGGAATATGACCGTGTCACACAGCACTCGTGTTTGTTCATTCTGTGTTATGTCGTTGTTTCATTGATGAAAAAAGCCGGCGAAGCAGTGCCCCCGGAGCCGACCAGAATCTTCGAGGTCAGGCCCTAGAGACGCTTCTAGACCCCTTCAATGACTTTTGGACATCACGCAAGCTATCACAAGAATGAAAAACAGCTGGAGTACGCTTTATCCCCAAACCGGGCAAGTCCCCGCACATTGACAACCTGTGGCTGATATCCCTCACATCATGCATAAGCATAATCATGAAAAGGATAGTACTCAAATGCCTCCAACAACACCTGGACGAAACCCAGCAAATGCCAGGCCCCATGTTTGGCTTTATACGACATCTTGAGACCCAGGACGTGCTAATGCAATTGAAGAAGGAGATTGTCATCCCTGCCACACACCACGGGCCATTCTCGAGCTAGACCTGAAGGGGGCATTTGACAACGTGGCACATGAGGCGATATTTCGGAATCTCAACAACACAGTGGCGTATTTAAGCCACTGAAAAGTAAGGATGGATGTTCAGCCTTGCTGGTGTGGCATTTCATAGGTTGTAACCCACCATATTTTTAACCAAGCAATAAGGAAATTATATGGTCACGCCATACCATCAGTACAACTGAAGTGTTGCTTCCCCAAGGAGTCTCACTGCCACCTTCCCCATTTTGCGAACACTTTGTAAATACAAACTAGCACATGGTATGTAGTCACATTATATGCTGTCTGTATGCAGGTGCACCAAGCATTTTCTCACCCTTAAAACCTGGGCTAATGCTGTCTTTTTTTAATAATAATTATGCAATAACCTTACTTAATACATTGCTGTGAGAACAATAGTTGGCTTAACAGTAGCACTGCACACATAACCTCATACCACATTGCAGACATACTCTATAGAGGCTGGCCACAATCAGCTTAACTGAAAGCCAGCTGAACAGGGTGTATTTGAACATTGTGTATCAAATAAATGTCTGTTCCATTGAGAGGTTATATATCTGTCTGTGATATAATTATCAATTCAGAATACATATGGCAGAAGAACAATACACAAGACAACACAATCAAGTTCCCTGTGAGAAGCTGCTTTTTGCCACTATTACATGCAGCAAAAAGAGACTACATTAGGCACCACTATGGCTTGCGTGCCTCTTTGTGCATTGTACAAGAAGTAAAGGTGGGCGAATGTAAACGTTTTCAAATACGGATTGAATAAAATATTATTTATCAAATATACAATAGTCATACAACACACGTACCTGTAGTTACAATATTTATTTTCATATAAAAAAATTGGGTACCACACCTTAACTAGCGCAAAAAGAGAGCTAAATATTGGGCACAAAGGATAAGTTTTAAATGCAAGACTACTAATTGTTACGTAAAAAAATCGACATAAACAGTCTATCAACAACTTTAGAGCCTGGCTGCAAAGAAGCTTTTCAAGAAAGAATGGCCTCTGAATGGCTAGCTTTCAAAAACGTGCAATATATTGTTCCCAAGAAAACATCGAAGTTGTAGAAAAAAAAAGAAAAGCCGATGAAGGACCTACGTGTTGTAGACATATGTAAAACTACTCGTTGCAAGGAAAACAACACAGACTTGTAGCATAAAAGATCAGTCTGCTAGACCAAGAAATGTGTGGTCACCTTTCGCATGAAAAAAAAGCCTATGGGAAAGTTTTCTTGCCAATATGACTGAAAGATACTTTCGTAAACAAGCTTGCCTTTGGGAGGCTACATACACTTGTTCACATGCAAGTACCTGTCGCGTATTCATTGTTAAAGAAGTTCAATTAATATAATGACACGAGAGCCTCCTCTGATTAGGAAAAAATAATAGTTGTGTGGTCATATATAGATAACATTTAGAATGTCAAGGTACCCTTTTCCATATTATGCAAGTACTCATGAAAGACAAGACTGCAAGAAACAGCATAAAACTAATGCAAAATCTATAACTGATTATGTCAATGAGATTTCCATTTTATGTGGCAAAGTATTTCACAGGGCAGATAGGATGTGACATCTGTGATTCAGAGATACGTCATTGTATCGGGGCACAAGTATTGTACAACTGATAATTTTTGGAATAAAGAAATAACAAGCATTGATTCCCGGTATGTCACCATGCCACTTGTATCTTAAAAAGCACTATCACTTATATGTCAAGCTTGCACCATTATGTTTATGTGACCATACATGTGTACTCCATCTGTAATGAACCATTGCTTTAAGTTATGACCACTGTCATGTCATTCCCGTACATTAATTGTGGTTTTGCACAATACACCTAGAAAACGTTTGAGCGGCATTGCAGTACTTTTTCTTGTATGAGCACACTGGCTTTCTGTCACAACACCCACTTCGCATCCATGATAAATGCTGCAGTCAAGCAAAATAGAGTTTCAGACTAAGGTACCTAAACTGCTTTCATTCCAGAAAACCCCAAACAAGGTTTAGATTCTTGAGGACACAAGTTACTTGCGTCCTTTGATGTAAGGCTGTTTTCTGCATGCAATGAATGTTAAGATTTCTGCTGTGCAAATCAATGTTAACCTGATAAAAGGGATGGCAAGCCAAAACTTGCATTCGTGATACTAGTTGCTACTGGGGCCAGATTAACCTATGGGCTAAGGGGGCTGCAGCTCCAGGCTAGGGGGCCCTGTGAGAAAAATGTTTCCTTGAATTAAACTTTATTTCTTGCGTTTAATACAGAGTAAAACATAATGTGAACAAATACATTGGGATCCCTAGCTCGAGGCCAGTTGCAAACCGTAAAAAATGTAGAGGATGCAAAGCAATTAATTTAGCACAGACACATGTACTTAAACTCAGCAACAATATGCACTTTACACTAGAAGTAGAGAATACAATACAAAGAATCTTCAAAATGCAAACGGTATCATTGAACATTTACAAGGAAAATGCACCAGAAAAAAGAAAAAGGAAGCGTTGAATGTATTAATAAACATACGAAAGAAGATCACGAAAATGCTGTTTTTATTATCTCTGAAAATTAGCTGCATTTCTAACTTGCGTGGGCTGAACGTTCCTCTCGACTACTCCAACACTTCAAATTCTCTGTTTACCACACACATTACAAGCCTTTGGAACCAGAAAATTTTGTTTTAGTGCACTGCGTGTACAGCGTCCTGATTCGGTAAAGTTGGTAGCAGAGAGTGGGTAGTCAGTAACGATGCTACTATTAACCATTACAAGAGTTTAAAAATTTAGTAATGAAGTAAACGGTAAAATGTGTACGTGTTGAAAGAGCGGTGTCGTGTTAGCATTGTATTGTGAGGAAGTCATAAAGTGGACAGCCCTCTTTTGAAGTTTTATAAATGGCTCAATGTATGAATGGCCGAGAGATGTAACACAGTACCACAGATGGCTGTGGAACAAGCTGAAATAAATTTCTCGAAGGGTTTCTGTACCAAAACAATTTCGGCTCTTGAGCAGAATATAACAAGCCTTGCCGAGATTTTTGCAAAGCTTGTCAATGTGAGGTTTACATAGAAACAACTCATCTAATTAGTACAACCCCTTGATGGGCCCCTCAGAAATTTAAGAGGACCGTTCACCAGGGCCCTGTGGAAAATTTTAGTTATACTATAAAAGTTGTAAAGTGTCTCCCAAGGAGTATTCTACCACAAGAATTCTTTAAAACAGCATAGTAGCAGCCGAAATAGAAGCAAAGAATCCGTAGTACAAGAATGTGACCTGCTCTTCGTGCACAGAGGCATTCTTTCTTTGCCCAACCAGCAACGCAAAGGACCTTTCTCTCTTGCCTACTCCCACATAAGAAATGAGGGTTCACCTCCTCTCTTTTTTTTTTGCAAAACACCTAATGTACCTTTCATTTTTTTATTTAGATCACGACAACAACATAATACATCCATGTTACATTTACAAGTCGAACTGCAATGAGTTTGTTGACATGATGGCACATAATTAATGTAAGGAGATGGATCGTTGCGAAGGTGCATGAAGCTAAACATTGGTCCCTCGTCAATTCCACGCCTTACGTCTCTCATGTTGCCTAGCTTTCTGTTTTCCTTTGGTGCAGGCTACATGGTGACATTCACAAAAGATTTACAGATGTTAGGCCCTTCTCGCATGCTCGTCTTGTACGATGAATTACTGTGGCGGTTAGCACTGGTAACATCAGTAGCCACCCTAACCGTGATTACGCAGCAACATGGCATCGCCCATGCAGCCCAGACCACCCGCTTCAATCTCAATTTGCCCTTTTACTAGCTGTACGCCCTGAAAGCAATAAATAAATGGTAAAATCCATCACTGCGTAGTCTCATCTCATGCTGAGGAAAAAGCATTAGGTATTTCTTGTTGTTCTTATTGAGATCAGCTGTTTGTTTTGACACTGCTAGGACTACACAGGCAGTAAAAGTGGTTCGGTTTCTATTTAGCAGGTGGCACCACAGCAGTAGCAATGGTGATGCATTGACGATGCAGAACGCTACGAATGCGTCATTGTTCACTGCATCATTAATTCCTACTCTGCTCTAGTACGGTACGTGATGACAGTGGTGAGCAAACGTCAAACACACGCTGAGCAGATGGCACGGTGCATGTGAACATTTATCAGGGTGTTCACTTTTACTAAAACTGGCTCAGGAGGCTGTATTGAACTGCTCAGATAGCGTGTCGATGAAGCGAAGCCCAACAGTAGCATTCATGGAAACGCAGCCTTTAGTTACAACGTAGGAACATTTGTTGCGTCACTGCTCCAACAGTGGCTGATGTATCGAAAGGATGGCAAGCAGACGCTGAGCAGCTGACGCAGCATGGATGAACACATATTGAGGGGAATTCAGCCTTCCTATTGGCTAAGAAGCCCTGCCGCTGCCCCAGTGCTGCAAGGAACTACTGAGATGGAGTATAACTGGCAAAGCACATTGTTCAGCATGAAAGGTTGGGCAGTGGCAGAGAAGGTGCGTTGCAGTGTCGTCACATCCGCAAAAAATAGCATGCGGCACATTTGCATTGTTTACATTACAGCACATGACACCTAGCACAAAATTAATAATTGCAATACGTGGAGCAGTGATATAACTTTTAAGTTGTTCCCTAGCCTCCCCTCTTCGTAAAGAGTAAAATGTGTAGTGACAACACTGGAAACAAACACGTGTACAAAGCAAGGAAAGCTGGTTTGATACAAAACCCATACTGAGATGCAAAGAGCACAAACGACCAGCAGTGCTTCTGCACTGTTTACTTCAGAGCACATGCATAAAAAGCACCCTAAAGAGCTTGTAGTGTGTGTCCAACTCAGCAGCTGCTTAGCTACAAGAAAGTTCGGCCAAGGAGAAGGAGGTTTCATTATTTTTCATTGTATGTGTACAAGTACGGTTTGTTTCCGCCTCCTTGAATTTTGGTTTTGGCATCCTTGAATTTTGGGTCTAATGTTCTGTACAAACCGTTCTGTATGCACGGTTCACCTCAGAGCATATGCATATCGCATAAAACGAATACTTATACGCCTAGCACCACTGCAACACATTGCACGTATACATAACAGTACCCTTCACCTCGTACAGTAAGAACCCCAGCACTCAAACGCTCTGTACGTGTTCGTGGTCACCAAGGCGCATCGCAGCCCCAAAAACAGCTCACATGAAGCAAGGCACAAACAGCACATTACGAATGGCTGCGATGACGCGACAATAAAGATAATCGCTACAGGTCATATGGTCACTTCTTAAACACAAACCAGCACTGCACAATGCACATACACGTATGAGCTTCGCCGCGATGAAGCGCGCACACACGACACCTATAGGTACACCATACGCTGAGATGGGCGACCGCACTATTTTCGTTCTGGCGCGTACTGAATGCATGTGTCATGCTTAAAATGCGCGTGTATGTGATGGCCTTCGCGTTTGTACTGCTTGTACTGCACAAGCGAAATACGGCCCAATAAACACGAAATCGCCGGTTTCATTGCTTCCGACGCTCGCGTAAACACAACACATTTCCATCTGTTGCCGTTGACGATCGCACGCGCTGAAGAGGTCAGGCAGGGTACATCGGATTGCTGCGTTCGACGATTCTCTCCGCGAGTGCTCGATAACTCTTGCAATGATCCCACAACAACACAAAAACGACAAAAAAAAAAGAAAGAAACTGCCATAGCAGCCTAGGCGCCTAGGCCTCGCGCTTCCCTAGCTTCGCTTCGAACCAGCGCCATGTTTGTGCGGTCGCCGCATACATGCTGCATACTGGAAAAAGTTCACGACCGCCTCTCGTGACGTCAGAGCGGCCATTTTAAGCAGACCGCGCGAGGGCGGTGCGGCTTGCGGCGATGTGCGGCTCGAGCGTGTACAGGCCCTTACATCGTCACTGCAATCAGCGGATCGCCGAGCGTGCGGCGTGCGTTTCATTCGGCGGCTCTTGGTTGCGGGTACGGTATTCGACGACATTAAGTCAAGGACCTTGTTGAAGTGATGTGAAATATATCATATTGACACTTGTGTTCCAGTAGGAAGGGGTGCAGCGCACCCAACTGCACAAACTGCACTGAAGGCGGCAAAGGTTTTTACGCGGTGCCGTGCGGACGGACAGACGTGTGCCGGCGGCTGGTATGGTTGCTACGCATGGGCCGAGACCGAACACCTCCCAAAGGGACCAGGATATGCGAGGTGATTTCGCCTTGTTTACGCGTAAAGCAACAGTTATCTCGAGGAACATTCCTGTTAACGCTGAGATGCGTACGACAGGCATGAGAGGTTGTTAACTTGTAAGATTTCCGGCGTACATGTGCCGTGCCACACAGACGAGGGACAAAGAATAAACAACACGTCTGTGTCGCGCTGCGCATATACCCCAAGAATGTTTACCTTGTTAACCTACTAACTCGTCCAATTCGCTGTGTTGCTTGCATGATTGTTCTGACTATGTGGGTCTAGGACAGTCTGTTCGAAACAGTAAATACTGACAGCTGCAATTTGCCCACAGCAGCCTGTTTTTTCTCTCCCCTGTTTTTTTATTTATTTTTTTAAATTGGAGCTCGGCGTTCTAATTGTCCATGTAGCGTTGGTTGATGTACATGCTAGTGTTCATTGTTTTGTAGTAAGCGAAAACCTCGCTCGCTCCCACTTATGAGAGAAGTGTGATAGCTTCAGCATTTACGACCCGCAATATCTTGCTTGTTCGAGGGGCCTTAGTCGAAATGAGTAATGTAAAATTCTGTCTGTACGTTTAAGAAGCGCTGTGTGATAGTAAATTGACCTTAATGACCTGCATTCTCATGTTGGGATCGAGGGTCACGTACAGACATACAGATTGTTGTCATCTGCACTTCTAGTTTGTTCTAGGTATATTTACAAGACTCGCGGGCTTCTGCTAGGTATCAGACAAAGCACGGCTGTTGAATATTGCACATGTTTCTGCGGTAGTGTTTACTTATCACTGAAACTGCTTTTATGCAGGACCACTTCACAGAAGACCAGTTCGAGCATGGCCTGCAAAAAAGAAAACGTCTTAAGCCAGACGCAAGTATCCCCAACTGTCTTTTACTGTGAGTTCTCACCGCATAGCCACTTCTGTTCGCTTATTACTTAAATAAACGGCAGATCCCACGCCCTGTGGAACTCGATGCTTTGCGTAGCAGTGTAAAGTGTGTTACTGTTCTTTCACAACGCATTGCATCATATTTTTTTGCATGAGTGCTGTAAATTGCACACTAATATGCGCCTGTGATTGTGCAGAGGTCAACACACTTGTCTAGAACACACTCGCGAGGGCCAAAGCAGCCACGAAAGCTTAAGCCGACCACCACGTCGAGAGAAATCAATGGAAACTGTAAATGTAGTCACGCAAGCTCCCATACAACCAATTTTCTGCCACATGTCGTCATCAGATTCGCGAGTGCAGTCGTGCGAACGTGGTTCGCGTGTTCTAGAGACGTGTGTTGACCTCTGTACATACATTTGTTATGTTGTCATGCTTAGTGTATATACACGTCTGCATCGATCCCATTCCTCTGCATATTATTTTGCACTTCAGAGTAAAATAAATAAGTCATTGGTGTGTACGCAGGCCCGCCAGCATTTGCCGAAGTTGATGGTCCAGCTGCTGAGTCGCCTTCATCAGCACGAGGTAGGAGAACAGTCAATATAGAACTGAATGCTAGTCTTCTCAAATTGTACTTTGCATCACATTAGGTTCTTGTTCTTTAGTTGTGGGAATGTTTCAAAATTACATTCTGATGATGGTGATATTTGTTATATTATCATGCTTACTTTGTATAAATATCTGCATTCCACTGCCATCTTTAAATTCTTTTTGCCTTGAGGATTAGACAAATGTTAGGTGTGCATTATCTGAAGGCATGCCAGCATTTGCCGAAGTTGATGGCGCAGCTGCAGAGTCGCCTTTATTGGCACAAGGCAGAAAACCAATCACTTTAGTCTGATCACTTGCTCAGCCTAAACACAATATATTTTTTTCTAGTAGTAACCTTTGAAACCAAAATAGTGTGCATTGTCTACAGGTTTACCAGCACCAGCAGTAGTGGAGAACGCACCTGCCCCATCACCTTCGTCAGCTCAAGGTAGGGAAAATGACCGTAGTAAGTTATGGAATAAAAATTATTAATAAAGGGAATGTTAGTCTTCTTTAACAATACATTGCATCACATATAATTTTTTTAGTTCCAAGAGCGTTGTACATTGCACGCTCATATGCATCTGTGATTGTACATACATATGTTATGTTGTGATGCTTGGTTTATATACAGGTATATATCGATCCACTTCGCTGTGTATTATTTTGCACTTCAGGGTAAATAAATGAGTCATTGGTGTGGACAGAGGCCCGCCAGCATTTGCTGAAGTTGATGGTCCAGCTGTTGAGTCGCCTTCATCAGCACGAGGTAGGAGTGCAGTCACTTTAGTCTCATCACTTGCTCAGCCTAAACGCAATCTTTTTTCTGGAAGTTACCTGGGAAACCAAAATGGTGTACATTGTCTGCAGGTTCACCAGCACCAGCAGTAGTGGATAACGCACCTGCCACATCACCTTCGTCGCCCTAAAGGGGGAAAGTGGCTACAATGGCTCTGAATGAGAGACACGCTTGTCTTTTGATAGACGAGAGGCAAATTTCACCTGGGCTAGATTATGACGCGTCCATTGGCACCATCATAGGTAAAGAAAAAGCTGTTGGAGAATCGCACACTAGCAATCTGATCTCAGTACATCAAGGTATGACGCCACATATTTGGCAGAAGAAAAATGTGTACACTTTTTCGCAGAGCAATAGTTTCTTATAAAGCTCATCTTTCTAGTAAACTGTCGTGTTTCAAAATGTGAAAGTCTTTGAATTTTTGTATTTACAGCATGGTTCATAAATAAGACTCTCATTCCACCAGTTATTAGCTCACGACAAAATTTCAGGCAGTTGCATAGGAAAGTTTCATTTGAAGCAATTCAAGAGAAAACTAGTAAACACGTGTGATATAAAATACTTGATGAACATGATAAACAAGACTCAGTCATGCATATAATGCATCATACAAAACCTTAGTGTCGGGAAAAAAAGCATTTATAGATTTACCGATATTTGTAGCACATCTTATTACTTTTGCCTGGTTTAGCATGTGGCACCTCAGTTTCATTTTTATAGCTTGATTTGCATCGGGTAAGAGCATAAAGTTTAGAGGTACAGTACGTAAATGCAATCAAGCATTGCGGTACATACACTGTTCCTTTGTGTGTAAAATTTGCACGTGCTTGATCTGCAAATTATGTTGAAACTTGCCCTTTTACTTCGAGGAATCATATTTTTTCATATCAGATCTGATTATATAGAGCAGCTGGTCCGATTGAATGCTATGTTGTCTTATTTAGTGGGCACTGCTAACATACGTGTTCGAATAATTTTACAATAGTACAAAAAATAGTGACATCTCAGGTGGACGAGTTTATAGCTATCAAATAGACCACGAACACATAACAGTATCAGCTGTGAAGTATATTTTGAGTAGCTGTTCATATGATTCCGTCATCATAAAATGGGGCCATCCGTGACACTATATTTATGAAGTTTGCATTCTTGGATATTGCAGGGCAACCAACCATTGGCCTGTCGAACCCAGCCTTGAAGGACGAGCTTGCATATCATGCATTGGTTTTCATGCTTGGAGGCTTAACAAGCGGGTGGAAGCAATCCGTTGCTTATAATTTCACAGGTACATAATGTATGTTCAGTAACACTAGCAACATTACTTGTTACATCTCAAAGTACACTGTGTTGTACAAGCTGCCCACTTGATATGCATTATTGCTGGCCATGGCTTCAGTTGACATGGTATATATTAGCGGAAGCCCTCTGGTAATCTTTAATCATGGCAGAATACCAGCCTGGTTGAAACAGCCTCTCGCGCCGTCTTTTGTCACAAGTTAGTGTTTTTCTATGTGCTATGCAGATGCTGCATATGGTGCAGCAGTTTAGTGTGAAGTCTGGCAGAGTAGCAATATTTAAATTTTGTCTGACCAACTAGGCAAGCAACAGTTTAATTCCATGTGAAATGATGTAGGCATAAATATGTGATCTTGCAACTTGAAATTTGATTGCAAACGTAGGAGTCGTAAGCACAAAATATTTTCTGTGCTTACTTTGTGCCAGGGAATCATAACCGTCTTTAGTACTTTTGAGCTGTTGTAATTGCCTGTTTCTCCTCATGCAGGCTCGTCTTTCGATGCTCAGCAAGTTAAGGATTGCCTATTTGAAGTTGTACAGCGTGCAGAGGCAGCCGGGATGATCATTGATGCAGTTGTAATTGACATGGGCCCAGGGAACATGGCCATCTGGCGTCTGTGCAACATTCAGGCAACCAAATATGGGAAACCACACCTGTCATGCCCCCACCCCTGTGGTCACAACAGACAACTGTATTTCATCGCAGATGATAATATTGATAATTTGCGTTTGGAAGGCAATGCAATTTTAAAATGTGCCTCCTGATTCTTCAAAGAATATATTTGTAAAAGAAATAGGCATGATTGCGCTGAAAACAATTGGCGACGGCTTCGCGAAGTGCCACCCACACTAGAGCACTGCACGGGCCGATTTTTTCAACCGGGCCCGGCCCGGGCCCGTTTTTACGTTGGGCTACCCGCCCGAGCCCGATCAAAACCTTTATGGTGAGACCCGGGCCCAGCCCGGGCCCGGAAAGAATCGACGTTACCCGCCCGGCCCGGCCCGCCACCCCTTTACCTTAGGCCCGAGCCCGGCCCGAGCCCGGCCCGAGCCTGGCTCGAAACCGGCCCGAACCCGGCCCGAGACCGACAAATACATGTTTTTGAGAGTTGAGACGCCCGAGAATAACTCGCTGCACGTTACATACACACCACCAGAAAGCCCGAGCCCGGCCCGGGCCCGCGTCAAAAAACCCGAGCCCGACCCGGGCCCGGGTCAAAAAGCACACGCCGTGCCCGAGCCCGGCCCGAGCCCGTGAAAAACTGCTCTACCCGACCCGGCCCGGCCCACGGGCCGGGCCGGGCCCGGGCTTTCGGGTAAGCCCGAGCCCGTGCAGTGCTCTAACCCATACATACGTGTGGATTGTGCAGATATAACTAGGAACACAAGCTGCATGGTAGCTTTTGAACGCAGCCATCGAGGCAAGCCGCTAGCCCTTTGGCGTGGTTTTTTTTTTTGCGAAGAGCAATGTTGGCGCTTGATAATATTGTTTAAAAACTTGTTCTGCAGGGATCTCCATCCAGAAAATGAAGATGACACGGAAGAAATTTTGAACGTGTTGGAATTTGATATTGAATGCATCAGTGACGACGACGACCCAGACTAGGAGTTACCCGAGCGCCAAGTTGCAAGCAGTGATGACGAAGATCAACAAAGTGAGGCATTGCTTTGCGCAAGAGCAAATTAAGAAAGGCTTGCCGAATTGCTGACAAATAAGAATTTAATTTGCTATGTGAAAATGTAAAGTGACAATTATATTTTACAGCTATGCTAATCCACCCAACCCAAACTGTGTTGGCTTTGTTGCATTGATGTACTGAAAGCACCAATGCCTCACCAGAAAATAAAAATGTTGAATGTTCTTTTTGAGAGACGTGCTCTGTCAACAGAAATGCATTACGACATAAGATTTAAGTCATAGCCTTATTTTGTTGCATGGCAGGGTATGTTTCGCCACAGTAGCCTGATCAGGAATTATGTCTTGCCCTCGAACAAGATGTCCCCTTACACTATGCAGGCTTCATTGTCCTTATGTCAATTCACTATTATTTGCTCACTAGGGATACTGGCTATCAAAAGTGATAGTTGTTTCTACAAAGTGTGTTAAACATTTATTACAGCGATGCTTGTCATAGCTTATTGCCTTGAATGTGTCTACCCAGGGTTATTCATTTTATCAGTTAACAAATTGTCATGCAAGCTGGCACGTGTCCTTTCGACATCAGTCGAAGGAGCAAAAGCTTCAGCCAAACAAACTTGCTGGAGGCACACTTGATACTTGGGGCACACTGAAACCCAGACTTGCTAAAAAGTCTGGGCTTCTCGATAATGAACGCAGTCTTCAGAGTTTAAAATTGAAATTAATAATATGTGCCCCACCTCATCAACCGCGATTTCAGAAGAGCTAGACATCCTTGCAGAAAGCACACAAGGGCACAAGGACAAAACGGGTACAAAGCTGGCACTGACATGTTTAGCTCGGTAGCTGTGTTAATTGTGATATTTTCCTTCCTTGTGTGAAGTTTTGAGAACAGTAAAGTTGATTCTAGTCTTAATTTATTGTTTTGTGTTGGTTTATTTATTTTAAGTAATTGCTGCCATTGAAGGTAAGCATGAATTGTATGTATGCTAGCTTGTGGAACAAGTGGATAGTGGAACAAATACTTGTCGTTAAATCAAACTTCCTGGAAATGTACGTAATGCCTTGGTGAATGCTTTTTCTGTGGGCGGGAGTGTACTGAATGCACTGTTGATTGGCGTAAAGATTCCTTGCCTTTGATGCGATAAGTCACAAAGCTTTGTAACCTAGCTTTGTGGCCAAAGCCTGCTTGAATGATTTCATTGACTTGATACAGTGTCTTCAACTACTGGTTCTTCTGCTCTGAGTAGTATGAAGAGATCAAGAAAAATGTGT
Organism: Dermacentor silvarum; assembly: GCF_013339745.2. Taxonomy (NCBI): domain Eukaryota; kingdom Metazoa; phylum Arthropoda; class Arachnida; order Ixodida; family Ixodidae; genus Dermacentor; species Dermacentor silvarum. The sequence continues at coordinate 76,234,611 of NC_051163.1, forward strand.
TGTCATATTAGAGTCTGCAATGTATGAATAATTGCTTTGCAAGTTTGCCATCTTCTTGTGATGAGTGCAATAAAATAACCTGTTGTTACTCTTAATAGCTTGTTGCCTGTCCAGTTGCTTCGAATTCTGCCCCCCAAGGCTCCACAAACCACCACTCTTGCCCTGCTGCCAGCAGCCATCGGTCATCCATTTCCTTGTACAAAATAAATTTGATCTAGAAGCTTCTGCATCTTGAATCTTTTTCTACTTGCAGATTTTCTGCTTCCAAGCAGCTGTTTAGTCTGTGGCATGAATGAATCGTAAAAAATAAGCTTTGCATAAAGTGTGCGCATGTGAACATTTAAAATGCGCTTAAATCTACGTTTCTGCACCACATATATCGAAAACGTGCAGCTGCATTTAACGACGGTTAGTAATAAATCACACTGGTGACGGCCCTGACATAACTGCAGGCACGATAGTTGTCTTGGCTATGATCATTAATCGGCTGGTTTCGGCAGCCAGTATGCGCTAACATAATTGGCCACCTTACGCGTGTGAAGTTTTCTTGAAACACCCTTCAAAACATTTCTTGCCTTCCGGCCTCAGTGAGAAAACGTCATATGCATGCTGAAAAGCATTGCACCGCTTTTTGTTGCAAGGTATTGCGCGTTTGCGCGCGAACTTTTGAGCCGTACGTTTGTGCGTGTGATTGTATATGTGCGTGTATACGTGTATACACCGGGTGTTCAAGATTAACCTTTACGGAATTTTTAGAAATCACCTGTGGCAGGTAGCATAATTGTTGTCATTGAGATGGTTATTCGCTGAGGCGGACATTAGCAGGACGAGAAATCGAAACACGTATTCAACTAATAAACAAAAATTGACTAATGAACTTCTTATTTAATTATACTTTACAACACACATTACAATTTACGAATTGTAGCCGGTGAGTTAGCAAGACGCATCCACTTGAAATTAATTTCCAGGATGAAACCAGTTTCAAGATATTTCGCACAGTGTGGGACGAATTACAAGGGTGTTCCATTTACGTTTGTGCTTCAATGTATAAAACAGAATTTTGGTAAAGAAGTAAGTGAAACAACAGTGCATTTTTACGGCGAGTTTCATGGCGCATATCGCTAAACTGGTGTCATTCTACACAATCATATCAAGTGGATGCGTCTTGCTAAGTCAATGACTATAATTCGTAAATTGCAATATGTGTTGTAAAGTAATTAAGAAGTTAATTAGTCAATTTTTGTTAATTAGTTCAATATTTGTTTCGATTTCCCGTGCTACTAATGTCCGCCTCATCGAATAATCCAGCTCAATGATAACAATTATGCTACCTGCCACAGTCGATTTCTTAACATTCGATAAAGCTTAATTTTGAACACCCCGTATGTACATACAAACTAAAAATTTCCTGCTACGCCAATCGTTCGAGCATAGCCTGCATTGAAAAGTGCTGTCTTTCTCAGCGCTTGCGAACAATTGCCGCATGTAGCTCACGACCAGCAGAGAAAACAGCAAATGAAACACCGCGCGGCATTTGCCTCCTGCGCGCGCGAGGAGTGGCTTCACTGCATAGCTGGAACATAATGGCGGACCTATGCGCAACTCTGCTCCCGTAGGGAGCATATACAGTAACTCTAGTAGAAAATGTCTCTCGTTAGGCTTAGGCGCGTTCGAAACGAGAAGCGCTCTCTAAAATTCCTCAAGGTTATCCAAAATACTCTGTCGTCGAAGCGACCTGAGACTAAGCGAAAGCCGTTTACACAGTGATTTGCTATGAATGAAGTGAATTCTAGAAAAACAACGCGAAATTCAGTTCGAAGCGGGTGGCCGGGAGTGCCGCCATGTTGTACGTAAACTAGGTAATGCACGAAAACACGGTAACGTTAAATCTGAGAAATAGCGTGCGTACGGTAAACGGTATGGGTCGTTTTGCGTTCTGCGCATGCGCATTTCCATCCCGCTATTCCGCTAAGCCTGCTATTACGGTAGACACGGTAAACTAAAAGTGTCTATATCGCTTGTCGACTCATCAGCCCGTTGCGTGTTGATTCCTCCTGAAAAACCGGTAAGACAGCTATCTCATTGCCTTTAGGCGCAGATACTTAGCCAGTTTCCTAACTGCTGCTTCGTACGTCAAATTCCTGAATACTAAATCAAATTCTGGGGTTGCGTGCCAAAATCGAGATATAATTAAGAGGGGGGGGACGGAAAAGTAATGTAGACCACCTGGGTTTTTTTAACACGCACCCTATGCACGGTACGCGAGTGTTTTTAAATTTCGCTCCCATCGAAATGCGGCCGCCGCGGCTGGGATTCAATCACGCGTCCTCGGGCTTAGCTGCGCAACGCCCAAGCCACCGCGCCTCCAAGGCGGGTAAATCCCGAATCTTGCTCGGTGCACAGCAATCTGCCAGCAGATCCACTAGAGAATTTTCGAATAGGGGTCCCAATGTTTGCGACACCCAATAACTTTGCGCGCACGACCTTTGCGTCACGCGAGAGCAACGGGCTTTAGAATGAGATTCAGCCCCCGCTATTAGCGTCGTGCTCTCGCAGCGCTTCGACGAGCAAAAACAGCAGCTTCAACAAAAATTAACTTAAAGCACAGCAAAGTATTTGCTCTTTCGATAGGTGTTTCATTGGTAATAAGTTTGAGTACTAATGTACAATATTTATAATAAATTGTGCCATGTTAGGCCCTGAATTCAATCTCGGTCGACTTAGCAAAAAGACGGGCCTCCTCCTAGCAATAAGGTGCACTTGTGTTATACCTGGCGGCCTCGAAGTTCGGCTACTGATCTATAAAATAACACGAAATAAGTGACAGCGAAAGCCTACGACATCGTTCGTTGCTTTTCATGGCTTCAGGTTAACGAGGCCTGAGATTTAATGTGGTACAAAGCTAGAGCCGTCGCTTCGATGGATGCCGCCATGTTCGCTGGCGCAAAGCTTTTGCGTCGATTTTTGCGTCGAGGCTATTAGGCTAAATAGGGTCAACGACGCAAACGTTTATGCTCTTAGCGTATAGAGCATGCGCAGTGGCACTGACACAGTGGCCTCTCTTTCACGCACGAACTACCAAAAGATCCGAGAATACAATTCTTGGACCTAGAAATAAGCCTAGAACATGGTTAAACGTGTTGGTCATAAAACGAGAGGAGAAAAAAACTAATCTTGCGCTACGACTCGAGCGATTCAAAGGTTATTGAAAGAGAAATAGCAAAATTGGTTATCGAGCAGGCAATTAAGAAGGCCTGCTTAAGAAAGCCTGAATACACGGATTAATAGACTAAAGAAAAGTGGATATCCTGACAACATGATCGTGCAAATCGGGGAGCAAATGATAACCCACATCAAACGGCCGAGAAAGCGTGACAAAAATAATTAGGACGAACATAAGCGAGCTGTTATTGTGCCTTACGTTCACAACCTTTCACACCGTTTAAAGAAGATGGCAGAAGGACATGACGTAAGAGTTCTCTTTTCAACACCGATCAAGCTAAGAGGGCTGTGCAAGAAAGTGAATTCAGACAACAAAAGCGCACAGGGAACAGGTAGCGTAAAACACGCGCAAAAATACGTAACCTGTGAAAGTAATCTCGTGTACAACATTGCCCTTAAATGCGGCAAGGTATATGTAGGCCAAACAGGACGCTGCCTGAACGACAGGCTCAGAGAACACCGTTACACATGCGAGCATATAGCCGCCTCCAGCAATCTGGCCATGCATCGTAGAACGTGCAAATGCACAGCTTACTTTGACAAGACGACAGTCGTCGCTAAAGAATACAATAAAATGACCATGGAAATCCGAGAGGCTTTAGAAATGGAAGAAAAAGACAACTGTGTGTACACGCCTTCAGTCATGCTTACTAATGCTGAAATTACTTACGCGAGGAATGTATACACACACGCAGAATGCACTGATAGAATAAGTACAACCTGATACGTGAGAACGCGATCTGAGTGGTTCTGTTATAGCCATAGTTCACGCAGTCGCAATGCGTCATTGTGTGCTTTTAAAAACTGTGGTTTGATCTGACAAACCAGTTGGTAGTTTGCGCTCCCCCGCGTCTCTTTGTGTCCACTTCATAACCACTGTTTGTTTTGTCCCTGTTGCGTCTTACAGTACTTAGCGCAAGAAAAAATAGTATATACAGGTTAATCACGCAAATTATAAAGTTTAAATGACGCACAGAAAAGATTGAGATATTTGGAGACCTACATAACCATTTTACAATTGATTTGATGCATGCAGTCTCCTATGTGTAGCCGCAGAGTAAGCAGAATTAGGGGATGAGTCGAACAAACCATTGGATGCAAATTTTTCGACGTTAACGGCGTGTCCAATAACTTAAAAAGCGTGGTTTTATAGAAATTCCTTGGAGGTGGAGGCACTAGTGAATGAGCAGGAAATTACTAGAGAAATGGAGAGGACAAATGAAATCAAAACAGGGTCGGAAGAGTGACATAACTAAATGCGTGACAGCAGATTTTCTCGAAGGTCTAGACATCTGCCGATAAGGCTTCTGCGTTATCGCCTTTATCAGATATATACACCGTCTTTAGCACACATCTAAAAAGAAAACAGATATGGGTTTCTCGGAAAAACTGCTTCGCAGTTTCTGAAAAATTCGCCCTGGTTCGGGGACCAACACATTTCCGGCGTGGTCGCTCTACGATCTGCACTACCGGCCACTGTGACCTAGTGGTTACGGCGTTGCATTCTTGATCTCGAGGGTTGGATCCCGGCTGCGGCTGCCGCATTTCCATAAGGGCTAAATGCAATAACGCTCGTGCACACCTATATTTAGGTGCACGTTAAAAAACCCCAAGTAGTCAAAATTAGTCCGGAGTCCGCCATTACGGCGTGCCTGATAATCATATGCTGGTTTTGGAACGTGAAACCCTGCAATTTTTTTACCATACGAGCTAATTAGGAGGCTACCAGATCGCGGAGTGAGGCCGAAATAATCGACAATTCGAATCCCACGGACGCTGAATATGACAATGACATTTAATATTATTGCTATCACCATTACAATTTCCCTTATACGTTAGACAATCACATAAAGGAGGCAAGTTTGGAAAGTTAGCCCAAGTACTCCTATATGAACGGCGCTTCAAAGTGGTGGTGCTATGACTGACAAATTTACTGTAGGGCTATGACTTCTTTTGTTCGTTTTCTAATCGAATGCGGGACACACATCTTATTAGAAACAGTCCACGATAGGTTTGCTAGCACATATATTTAGTGTGAACACAGGAATCTTTCTGTAGCAGTTTCAGTGTAGAAAAACAAAGTAAAAAGCGCCGTTACAATGTGGGAATCCCGAGGTGAATAAAACAAATACGTATAGACCTACACCATGTTTGTAAACAACGGTAGGCGCCGTCGATATATTTTGGGCCCTATAGCGACGTCGCGTACGCTCCGCCCACGTTCGCCGCCACCGCTTGCACGCGCTGTTGGCGCATTTTCTTTAATGGGGTGGGGGAGCTAAAACCACGATTTCATTATGAAGCACACAGTAATGGGGGCGCCGGATTAAGTTTGACTACGTGAGATTCTTTAATGTGCACCCAGTGCACGTTCTTGCATCTCGCCCCCATCGGGATACGGCCGAACGAGACGCTAGGCCTAGCTCGTTGACCGCCGCAGTGACGGCTGACAGCGCTTGCGACCTGGCGTGCTGCTCATCATTGTGCGCTTATTTTTGACAACCCGATTAACGTGGGCTTAAATGAATCGGTTTTGTCGGTGTCGTTGGTGCGAATAACAAACGAAACGTAGTACTTGCAAGCCAGCCGAGCCGCCTCGCTGAGACGGCCGGTGCTTCGGTTTCCGTCTGCGAGACGAAATGCCGTCGGGTCGTTGCTCCGGATGGCGCCAGTGGTTTAGTACTGGGCGCTGCTTCACGAAACACGCGCAAATTCGAGATAGCTTTTCTATTAGGAACTATTTTATGTTAAAAACAAGCTGTACCCGATTTCTACGTCGCCGTGAGCGGCGATAGAAGCGATCGCCTCGGTGATGGGACGGCGCCGCCTGTGTATAGGCCCGCGCAATGTGAGCTAGCTGCTGTACGCGGCCGTCTGATCGCTCCGACTCTGTACTAACACTGTACATTTTGTTTCGCGCTCGAAATTTAACTGACACGTTTAGGCGCGTTTATGACTTCCACACTGCAATAAACGCAGCTGTGACCCTGATGCCTGCGTATGTGAACGTGTGACAGGATATTTACACTGCTGGTGGCTCAATTCTTTGAGATGAAAACAAATTCGAATGTGACGTGTTTTGTGGGGCATCTGCTCGCTCGACCTACATTCAAGGCTAATCCTAATCTTGCTTTCCCACAGTGCGGCCAGCAATTATAATGGCACGCTAATAACGATCCTAAGATCGTATATGATCTTAAGATCGTAACGATCCTAAGATCGGCTAATGCACGCCAATCAAAATAAAAGAGCAGCTTAACGGTTACGAAATGTTTTGCGCATAATGGATGATCTGGTATCATAATCCAACTTGCGCTTTTTACCGCGGCGGCCCATTGCACTTGCGACGGTTTTCATCAACAGGAAACCTATGAAAACTATAGTCTCTTGCGTATTTCGACGCAACTCAGCTCATCCACATACTGCGCTTCTTTCATTGTAAAATCATAGAACAAAGACCTCCCAGATGGAACCGCACAACCACCCGCGAAACCCAGCGGCTGCTGTGGTAGGCGCGACACGGGCGGCGGCTCGGCGGCGGAGTGCCTACCAAGCGAAACTAAACTCCGACGACAGCGCCACCGCATTTTCGTGACGTAGCGCCATGGTGTAGGTCTATAGAGGCACATAAAATTTTTAGGACAGATAATTGAGTCGAACGACAAGAGAAATGCTGTCAAAATAAAACGCAGAACTGTCGATGGTACAAGAATGTGAAGTAGTACGGGAACGGCGGAAAGGGATAACAACAACGACGCTACATTTCAGACTTATCATTTTTAACACTAAAGTGTTTATGCCGGGCTCCACCAAATATTTCTCCCATGTATGTAAGCCACGCATTCATCATCACACAAGCCTTCGAGATGGCGATACTTTGATGCTTGGTGACTACTTAAAGGTTAGGAAAGCAGGCTCAGAAAGGTTTGTTTTGCTGCACAAATTGTACTCTAGATGCCGTATATCTGTTGCAATGAGGATATTTAGGTATCACTTGTTACGTGGAGAACATGACCGGCAGTCTGGACACCTAGAAGAGTAGTAAAGATGGCAGTGCTTGAAGGTGCCTTGTGGTCTCAGTTGGTGTCTTCGGGCTACGGCGTTCCTGGTGCTTTATCGAACATGAACTTCGACAACTGTCACCATTTGGCGGCTCCGCGGCGGCTCACCTTTGAACATGTGTGTGGCCGTTCGTACGACATGCCGCCGGCGCTCTAACTACGCAGTTACACAACCTACACCGTCTCATCGGATCTACCAATGACATCAGGTAGCCTCCTTGGTGCGGTTAACACTGTGCATCAGCACAGGCCTAACATTGCCGCGTATGGTGAAGCACTCTCCCCAAGATTGGCGAGTCCTCATCCGTTCAGTTGAACCTCGTCGAAGAGCTTCCGCAAGCCTGTAACGTTGTTCGAAGCTGCCACCGTTCCGAGCATTCGTAAGTTTTCCACGAGCTTCTGCTCGATCAACTTGCTGTTTTCGTAGACGCTGTTTCAATATTCCAAGTGCATCGCTGTAACCGGATTCCGTCACTTGGATTCCGGCAACTGCTTGAGCAGCAGCTCCGTCAAATAGACAAACCACGCAATGGAACCGATCAGCGTCGGACAGCCTCGGGTTCTGTTGAACAGCAGGTTGAAACATGTCACTAAACGGCTGAGAGAGAGAGAGAATAAACTTTATTGTACGAAGAGCGGTTGGTGTGGTTATTCTCGGGCGGAGCCCTCTTGTAGAGCCCCACTGGCCGCGGCGGCTCGCCGGGCCTGGTCCAGGGTCGCCAGTTGGCTTCCCAGTGCCTGCTCGGAAAGTCGTGCCTCCCAAGACCACGTTGTGAGTGTCTGTGATGAGCTCACCAGCCTGGATACTGCCTCGGCTGGGCGTTCCGTACACTGGTATGTAATGTGTGTCAGTGTGGCTGTGTGGTCGTTGCACCAGGGGCATACACTGGTTGTGTATACCTCTGGAAACATTGCGTGCAACCTTGATATGTGCGGGTAAATGTTGGTTTGAAGGCGGCGCCAGTCCCTGGATTGTTGGCTGCTTAACATGGGATGTGGAGGAGCGTACTTTCGTCTTATCAGGCGTTGGTCCTCCAAAATCTGTCTGCTCGTGATGGGATCTTCATGGTGGTTTGTGAGGGGCCTCGAAGAGTCTTCTGTGGCTCGGCCAGCAAGTGCGCGAGCTACACAGTCGGCCTCCTCGTTGCCTTCGAGGCCTGTGTGCCCTGGGCACCAGACGATCCCATGGTCCTCAGTCAGCGTGGGGCCCAGGATATTGGTAACGCACCTGGGAAGTGTGCCTCTAATATATAACCGACAGGCGGCCTGTGAATCCGTCAGGATATATGCGGAGCGACCTCTTCGTTCTGCTTCTTTGATTGCGAGGGCTATGGCTGCTGCCTCTGCGGTGGCGCTTGATCTGGTGCCTATAGATGCGCAGGCCACCACTTTCTTTTGGTTATCGACTTCCGTTGCGTATGCCGGTTTTCTGGGGCCGGTTCCACGATGATGCGAGCCCGTAGGTGCATCGGTACGATGACTGTGTCGTCTCCGCAGTATTGGGGGGTGAGCGGGTATCCCAGTCTTTGCAGTAGTTTTCTGCCCTGGTGTGTGGTGAGTCGTTCTCTTTGTGAGATTAGCGTTGCGGCTGTTAGTTCTTCATATGTGTTATTTATGCCTATCGACATGAGCCTGTCTGTGCTCGTGCAATTCGGAAGTTGGAGTGCAGCTTTGTATGCGATTCTTATGAGCTTGTCGATGTTTTTTGTTTAGGTCTTGCGTGTATCTTGGAAGGGCAGAGCGAAGGTGATTCGGGTGAGGACGAAGGCCTGTACGAGGCGTAATGTCTCGCCTTCTGTCATCCCATCTTTACTTCTTGCTATTCTAGCTATGAGGGTTGTAATACTTTTTACGGTGTGTTTACTAAACGGCTGTCATCGAGTGATCGCCCCATCGAAATGCACAAGTTCAAACTTCGGTAGCCTGGCCCCAAACTTGCTTTGTGAAGGTGTCGTGTACCTTGAGGAAGCAGTCGGTTGGTTCCCGTTAGCTGTGGTCGGCGGCTGGGTTGTCGCAGGCGAGGAGGAAACCTTGAGCATGTCAGTATTGTGCTCTAGCAAGGCCAAAGCGCTGGTAGAAGCTTGTCCATATTTCATGATGGAATCAATGTTCTGTGACTCGCTCATCGTTCGTCAATGTTTCCAACTCGACGTTGAGTGCGGACAACTATGACTTCATCTCCTTTAATCGCCTGTAAACGACAGGAAGCGCAGAAAGGTCGAACTGTCTGGATTGATTGAATTCGTTCACCTCGTTAATTATCCTCGTGCTTTGCGCTCTGTGAGAAGCCTGCTTGTTCTTGACGCGTTCCATGACGGTCTGGTTGCAGAAGACTCTCCCAGACGAAGCCGCAAGTTGCAAAGGTGCTGGCTGGTTTCCCGTGTCAATCGGCAGCAAAAAATACAATGTGGTAAAACACACTTCTGAAGGGTTTATTTTCGCAGAGTGCTAAGCCGTCCAAACATGGCGAAAGCAACGTTCCAATCCTAACGACAGCACTCCGCTGGTCCCGATCCTCTCGTCACTTCGTCTTCCACTATGCGCCACGCGAGCGCGACTTATAACAGTGTAACAGTGTTAATAACAGTGCGTGCTACAAATTTCATTATGAATACGTACCAACTCACCCAACTATCAGTTCTGCTGCCGTGTTACTAAAGAAGATACAGGTTTATCTAGGGTGATGGTCTCTATACACGAAAACAGTAGTTATTATAAAATATATTGACATATAGAGGTTTTCAGTGTATGTTGAAGAATAATTAATAAACGGGGAAATTGCTCCGGGAGCCCTATATCTGTACATCAAGAATTTGGTAAGCTGACTAGTTCATATTCTTGTCAAATAATAATCGCTGTCAATAGTTAGATGCGGTAATGTTGTGAAGAATATTTTTAAATGCAGCTATTCTGATAAGCACTTAATCTTGATTTCTAAAATTACGTATTTGGTTTTCTCACCATTGAATTGCATTTGGTTTGACAAACCTAAACTTTTCATATACGAGTTCGTGGAATGAAACAATTGACAGAAGTTCGGGGCCCTAAGCATGCAATACCATCATGAACGTTTCAGATAGTTCACAATATCATCAATATAGATAAGAAACAAAGCCTTTTGGGGGACCTTTGAGGAAAACAAGACGTAATCTTCTGAACGAGCTAAGAATCATGACCACAAAATACAAATTATTGCCATGAACAAAGACAAATTTTATTCGAGTGACACGTAACTTTATAGGTATATCACGTGAGGTGCGAGAACTCCTCAGAAGCTTAGACAATTAGTATGATAAATGAACAAAGCGTTGATCACTGTTCTGGCACCATTCGATTTTCAAAACATTGGCTGAAATGGTACTGGCCTTTGAATGGAATTGCATTGCAAAGAAAAACAAAAAACCCATCGTGGATATTTTGCCCCGCCAAGGAATCAACGACCATGACAACGTACAGGACCTCACCCTAACTCGCCAAGATTTCTGTTCTCTTGTACTAAACAGTTTGCGCAGTTCATAGAACCATATAATATTGGCGGTTTTTTTGTACATGCTCTATATTCAAGGGCAGCAAAGATTTGTCCATGATATCATGGAAACTTCTGGTGATGTCATATTATCGCCCAATCGGTTCTTGCCTCTATGTTCATGACAAAACTCGTAAGCACAAGTGTGTACTCACGTTGCTCGGTGAACAACGAAGTGAATTTAGCTTGGTTTTCTTTTTAACTTATCTATCCAAATGTATTGCAGAAAACTAGAAACTACCGCCTTTGTGAAGTGACGGCAATAATTCCGCGGCTAACACATTGTCGCGCTTTCGACCGCCACATTACGACAACGGTGGAAATAAAAGACTACTTATCCACTGTGTTTTGAGTCCATGGTATAAAAAAACCCAGGAGGTCAAGATTAAATCGGCAGCCATCTACTATACGGTGCCCCTCATAGTCCACTACATAGCTACGGGCCGTTACACCCCATATATTGTAATGCACGCGACACCATTTTCTGCAATAAACATCGCTGGAATATCTTCGACAATCCCCCCCCCCCCTCCCACTGTTTCTGGCAAGCAAAGCAAGTATTTTGCCGGATAGATTCCACGAAGTCTTTCAGTAGTAACCGCAAAACAATATCTTTCCGACTGTCTTTGTGTTAGTGTAGCCTTGCACTTCAACATTAGGCTAAGCTATGGATGCACTGTAATCTCAGATAAAATGCGTTCTATGAGGCTGCGCCAGCTCTTGTTATCAACCGCTGCACCTCACATTCGACTGAACGTTCTTCAAGTGCAACTCTCAGCCCGATTTCCATGACCTTGACCAAGTCCAATGCCCTTTTAAAAGGTAAAAAGTTAAAAGAACCTTCATGACGCTGGACGTCTGATTCATCTTCTACGGCCTCCCTGCCTACGCCACACAGTACTATATTTCCAGCTTGAGTCCGGATTTGTTCGCAGACCAGAGATGCTCGCCAACGGTGGCATACAAGTCAGTTCAAGCATATAATCCCCGGCTACAACTGTTTCTACCACCAGCAAACTATAACGCACACAATCGAACGCCAGATATTGGACCCCAGGCGCGTGATACAGGCCACAGAAAAGCCACAGGAATAGATGCCAAGCCACTGGAAGTCGATGCGACCGGTGACCGGAGGACTCTTTGCCTGACCTTAAAGTCATTCCAGCAGCTTTTCTAAAGGAATCCCGGCTCTTACACCAGTTATCATGCTCTTTGCAAGCACGTCTTCCCCTTGAAATACACCGTTTATTCAACCGCAGAAACGTTTTTGTGGAGGTCTCCAGTCGACTTTCGTTCCACGAAAACTACGTCACCGCCAGAGCTGCGCGGCACGCGCACCCCATTCATGGCAGCTCGCACATTGAAATGATTGACGCACATCCTCTCCTTTGCTCGCTACAGCTGGAATCCTCATTCACGTTCATTCACGTTCACAAACGCACGAACGTGTCTTAACTCTTCCGTACACCCACACGTACACCTAACTCTTCCGTACACCAATCTCATTTCTAAAGCACTGAGATGTGCCTGCGAAGGCCTGCTAAGGCACTGAGATGCGACAACACACTATGGACCTTTGAAGTGAAACTGCATCAAAGGAAAATAATTAAACTGACTGAGTTAGGTAACACCGCCAGAATAATCATCAAGCGGAAAACCTTCGAAACGAGCCAGCTATGCCATAACCATGCTATTCACGCAGATTTCAACTACTACAACTAAGTACTAACTATTACGCCACATCTCTTTATGGTTACCTTCACTGATGCTGTAGCACTCACTAACCTAGGATTCAGCACTGACGTAGTTCAATTCAGAACTGAAAGAGCCTTTTCTTTTTTGTTGATTGCATTTTTAGGAATATTCATTTGGGAAATAAAGTTCATATTCATTCTATTAATCAATCAATTATTCAGTGAATCAATCAATATGGTCACTCTTAGCCTATGACGCGCACGACCCATAATGCACATTTCCGTAATTGCACTGCTCGGCCGAGTAAAGTGGACGTTTTACGCGGAAAATGCGGCGCCAATAGATGCTGTATGGTTGTTGCTAGATGTTCCAAATGCCTTGCAGATCTCAGAAATATAAGTATCTCTAACAGTGACACTGCGACAGCCCTGTGCGCTGAGGCCACCCTGTTGCACACGTGAAAAAGCGAGCCCTTAGATGTAATACTCAATACCCATTTTCCCTCTCGCCGCTCCGCACGTGGTTCTCTGTGACGCTGCGTTAAGAAAGAGAAGCCCACCCACCGTGTGACTGAATTGAATCGCTCCATTGAGTCTTCAAAAGCCGCCGGCGCCACGCGCCACTAATAGCGCTCACCATAGAGTTTTCATGCGACTCGCCTGTCCCCACCTACTCCACACCGGGCATACAAAATCCAGAAACAACAAGCGCTGGAGCGTAAATTCTTCGTGCTATCTGCCAAAGGCCGCGTAATCACTGAGCTATACGCCGCACTTTATTAATTGGCTCCTCGCGAAAGCGCAGCAGGTGCACGAAAAATGGCGCAGGCCTGTCCGGGCGGGATACGTGGTCCCCTCGCGGATTTCTGTATATGCCGCAGAGTACGTTACTTCAGGGCGGACTCGTCGAGGTCCTTCGCGTTCTCGACGCAAAGCAATTAAGATGGCTCGCGTGCGCTCAGACCACCACGTCTGCCAGTCGACGTGGGTGTTTTACCCGGTGCGGGCCATTCAAAGCACGCCACTCGAAGCCAGTGCTTCGTTTTGCAGAGGAAACTGCGCGCGCACACCGCAGTCTCTCGACGCAGATGCCCTTTTTTTTTCCTGGCGTCGTCTTAATGCACGCGCAGCGATCACCACCCGCTGACAATCGCGTCGTCCTATCCTCGTCATCTGCCAAGACGCGGACCACCGGGGCCGGGAACGCGCCCGCGTCGATGGTGGCCTCGGAGCTATCTCCTCCGGCTATATGCATGCCGAGGTCGATGCGCCGAGTCGCATCGCCGTTGATGAGGCTGCGACGCGGCCTGTCTGAATGCCGGACGCCGGACACTGCGGTAGGTAAACGCGCGAGCGGTGATCGAGTCTCGGTGTCACTGCTGGACTGCGACTGCGTTATTCGTTGCCACACGCGGCGAAATTTCTTGCGCTCTGATGTAATGGTAGCATGCCTGTCGGGAAAGGCTTACGAGCAATATTTTGTTCTTCCGATGGAGAAAAACAAAAACCTGAACAGCACTAGGATGTAGCAGACTATTCGTGAAGCGATGTTCTTCATGTTGTATGTGTCAGTCGGTGATTTCTCTTGTGTGATTTCTCTGTGAGCGCTTTGCTTTCGATAGCTTGAAATTTGCCATAACGTTTAAAGCTTGGAAGCGCCGTGTTGCCTTTTTTTATAGCTCTACAAATTCTCAATCAGCGCGCCCTATGTCAAGGGAACATTCAGAACAATGACAACGCTGAACGTTTAGGCACTGATTAAGTCTTGATGCCTTGAATTTCGGTCTCGGGGAAGGATGGAAAATAAGATGACGTCTCCCATTGCGCACATATCCATAAGTTTAATTTAACTCCACCGGTCTGTATACCAACATCCTGGCTAATGGCTCCTTCTTTGAAGATTCCCGCAAAATGGTAACTCCTCTGGCTCTGTATAAATGATAACAGCATCGGGCGCGGTCACATCCAGCGCCACAACTCTCACTTCTTGAAGTCTCCGATACGCTTCCCTTCCTTATTAACGACTTCAGTAGAAAGCCTACATGAAATCTCTTGGTTTGTGCGGTGGACTATAGCTGTTAATGCTGCACTACGTTTCAAAGCAGGCCTATGGCCTCTGTTACGCAGCAAGGAATGATCAACGTCTCGGTAAGACGAAGAAAGAAAAATAACGTTGGATCAAGAGCAGGCACAGCAAAATGCAAAAAACATGGGCTTTTTCAATCTAAAAAAAAATGAAACTCCATCCCCCTTTTTTTAGGCTACTTATTTGCCTTTCCTGATATTCAGTACAAAGACCCCATATTTTTTATGATACAGGAATTCCATAGCCAACTGCTCACAGGTCACCTTATTCCATGACGAGAAACAAAACAGTGCATGGAAAGCACATACCTTACAAGCAGTGGCGTAGCCAGAAATTTTGTTCGGGGGGGGGGGGGGGGGGGGGGGGGGGGCTGAGGTTGCAGCGCGGCCTCCTCCTTATAGAATTTGTCGAGGGATCAAATACCTGAATAATAACTGCATTGCCAATGTCATTGTTTATTAGATGCTGCAAACGAATTATTGAACGCTACGCACTGTCAAGTAAAATATGTATTTTTTCATAAAAGAATATATTCGTATGTCTTAAAAATTCTGGCAGAAATAACTGATGTCAATGCGGCTGCGTTTTTTTTTTGTCTATTTAATAAGGAAAGAAAATATCACACGGACATTAGAACTATATGAGTTCGAAACCAGCAAAGCAATGTATACAGCTGATATGAAGAACGTAAAGGCCATCTAACGAATAAGTTGAGGACAAATATTTTGATGAATCTTCGTCATTCAAGAACCTTGTTTACATTTTTGCACATATGCAACGGCCAGGAAAAAACCTCAATGACGCTGTCCCTCGTTGCAATAGATTACGCAGGAGCAGCTGTTATCGGTCGTGTATTGTAATTACACCGAGATTATACTCGCAACAGTGAGTACAAATAAAAAGTAAGAGAGAGAGAGAGAGAAGTCATAAGGGAAAGGCAGGGAGGTTAAACATGCTGAGCCCGGTAGGCTACCCTGCACTGAGGAAGGGGTAGAAGGGATTGAAAGAGAAGGAAGAGAGAAGTTCACAGTTCACACGTTTCATATTTACAGTTAAGCGTTCATCGCTGAGTTTCGTCACAGGCGGTCATACAGACTTGTGCACTTCAAAAAACACAGCAGCGCCTTTATAGCCCTGCACATAGCAGACGCACGAGGCCACGCGCCCAAGATATTTTCCTCCGTAAAAAACCTGTCGTCTAAGTGCCCCAAAGCCGTCCGAAGGGCAATCCTCTCTTCTTCGTATCTGTGGCAGTCACATAAAAGTAGGAGTTCTGCAAAATATACATTAGAAATGCGAAGATAGAATGGAATATACAAATGCGAAGATACAACTCGCTAAGGGCAAAAAAGAGTCCCTAGGAACAAAGTTCACTGCTTGTATACACAACACCTCGCAACAAGATATTTAAATGTACTTCTAAGTCTCCAATGAATCTACGTATTTAAGCAAACGTCACTGTATATTATGCATCAAACAAGACAAATAAACACGTTGCGGAGTCAGAGATAGTAAACTTTGCGCACAGAAAGACAGATGATTTAGGCAAGAACAAAACTATGATCGCAGACATCACGATATGTACTCGGGCCATGCAGCGGTTGCGACAGCACCATACAGGTAGAATAATGGAGGAATAATGCAGAAATCAGTACGAAAATGTGTAATTTAACTGCCTGCACAGCGGCAACAATTATTCTGCACCCAAAATTAAAGGATGGTTTTGCTTCGTTTCAAAAAAGAAATAAAAGCAGGTAGCTAAAAAGGAAAGAAAAGGACAAGCGAAAGACACAGATGATGCGACAAGTTACTACCCAATATCCGAGTGTATTTTTGGCAAACGCATCGTGGGCCGGGCTTTCAATGAGCAAGGTCGGTCAAAATTGGTTATTGATGTCCTCGTAATTTTCCTATTCGAATGATAATTTTGATCATGATGCTAACTGCTAGAATAAACGGCTAAAATTTCTGCGGTTTTAAAAGCTAACGAACAGTCATACGTTTTCGCAATTACGAGCTTATGGACCTGAAGGAATAGAGCTTTTTAGTTGCATTGATTTTTGCTGCGTCGCTATCTAAAGGACAAACTTCTCTCGGCGGGGAAGTTGAGCGAAGCGGTCAATGACTTCGGACACGTTGATGCCGACGTCTTTGTGGGTGTATAGAAGCACCAGTCTAACCATGCGTTTCACAGACATTGTGAAGCCCAAGTAGATTTTTAGTAAACTCTTGTAAAAAATATTCTGTCTGCGCTGGCACTGGTTACTGGAAGGGTGACTAGAATCTGGAACCGTTTGTACACATTTACATAGAACCTGCAGTCGCAATGAGAGATGGGCATCTATTCCGGTGCTAAAACCTAAAACACTCCCTCGATGTCATTGGCATCCTTGTTTAGGTACTTTGCACAAACAGTAGGCTGTTCGATTCCGGCGATGTCCGTCGTTTCGTCAGCAAGTACGGAGAAGCAGCCTGCTTATGCAACTAGGCTTTCTTTGATAATTCCGCCACAAATTTCTATAATTTGGTTTTGTGCATCTGGGCTTAAATACGAGGCATTACTGGGGCAACTTTCCAAATGGTTCTTCAGATATTTATCTCCACAATCAGCTCGCATGCGAAGAAGCGCTCTGAAAATACCTGTATTTTCAGGGAGGCCTATGCTTGAATACATAGGGCCACTGTCCCTCTGGCCAACGAGAGCCAAACCTTGTAGCCCGCAAAAAGAATTTCCTCAATAATAGGCCACTTCCTTTCTCCTGTTTTCTCAAATTTTACTTTGCCTGCCCTGGTCCAGCTGATCGATCACATTGGGCACGCGTCCTGATAAGGTTTGGAGAAAATTATCAGCTGCTAGCTCACATTCACGGTAATATTTAGTATTTTCGTGTGTGTGGAAGATTGCAAGCGCGTGCTTTCATTTCTGGAACGGCTTGGACACGAGGGCTCCAATGCATGCATGTTGGTCCAAGTTTATAACAGCATTAACCCCATAAAGTTCCAGAATTGAAAATCTTTTGAAGCACGCCTTTAAAAATGTCAGTGCACCTTTCGCGTCAAAAGTTTATGAGAACTTTACACCCATAAAATTTGGAATTGAAATCCATGCTCTCCGTAGATTCCGCGGCCGCTGCGAGATGCCGCAACGCGCCCGCTCGCTATCGAAAAGCCCTTGAAAGTTTGTGCTGGGATGGGGCTCCTTGCGTTACGTGACCCCAGGTGCCACGAAATCCACCACAGGTGCCACGAAATCCAGCCCGAGTTCGCAATGTTCGTGCCGAAATGTCTTTCGAGCGTGAAAAAGACATTGTAGACAGAATGCAGAATGATTGAACATAGCTCGCCTACACGAACATGTCGCAGCTTGATACACTAGGACACCTGAACAATGGAGAATTCTGCACCCAAGAACTAATTATGGTCAACAAATGCTTCGACATACACTTCCGACTTCACCTCAGTAACCTCGCTATGCGAGAAATAGACCTTCTGTCCTTATGCAGCCTGCACAACTACTTTCAGTCAAACTAATCCTTGTTTATTAATGAGTTTGTTCATATGCAATACTGTATGACTTTTCCCCCCTTTATTTGCTTTAGTTTATGCTTCACTGAATATAGTGCTATGTTATGTTTTTTTCCCTATTTTTTTCCTGTTTTCGTGTAATAAGACTTTCTTTATGTAATCTATAATGCTCATGTATAAATTCAATATTTCCTTGTTAATGCAGACTACGTGTTTTTCTAATTGTTAAAGTGTATTACTGCCTGTCTCGTATACACATTTTTAACACGAAAGTGTTTTATGCCGGGGTCCACCAAGACTTCACTGACATATTTCCGTCACGGAA
Source organism: Dermacentor silvarum (assembly GCF_013339745.2). Lineage (NCBI taxonomy): Eukaryota > Metazoa > Arthropoda > Arachnida > Ixodida > Ixodidae > Dermacentor > Dermacentor silvarum. The sequence continues at coordinate 76,253,053 of NC_051163.1, forward strand.
ATACGTCATAGAACATAATACAAAGAAAGAAACCAGAAGAAAAAAATGTGGTTGATCCCTCTTTTATAGGAATCGGTATAGAACACGAAAGTGAAACGTGTCTTCACAGAAGTAGTGTAATGTTTATTGCACATTGATATATAATGTCTATTGGTGTTTTGTGGCTAAAGCGCCCTTAGGCGTTGATGCACCCACGCTGACGCCTGGTGGCACGTCTCCTCCATCACGACTACCAACGTCGATGACCATGAGCAACCGTCGTGCATATGGAAGCTGCACTACGCTGCACACGCTAGCACAACGCGAAAGACGAAGCACGTAACTGACACACTAATACAACGCGCAAGACAAAGCACGTAACTGAATCGTCACCGAGTCAAATCAGCGCGTACAGCGCGTCGTAATTGCAGCCTCCGCGATCAACTTCAGAAACATTTTCAGAGCTAATTGCGGAGGCCACGCTCCGCTGTGCTGAGTACGGTGAACGCCACCTAGGTGGCGTTGGTAGTGCTTCTTGATGCCAGCATCCCTTCGAATGCTGGCATCGAGGCGTCGTAGTGCTGAGACCACCGAAGCGTTCACTGTCGGTGCGCGTTAGTGTCATAATGCAGTACTTCTCTTTTCTGCTCGTAGGCGGCGGCACCGCCCCGAGCAAGAGCGCGGGTACACGAAGATAAGGCGCGTCTGTGTCGCTCTCTGCAAATGCGTTTGTGGCGCAATGGGTTAAACGCTCGGCGATCTATCGTCGCGGACCGAGAGGTCGTGGGTTCGATTTCCAAATTTTGCATGTTTGTGGAACTTTTAACACGAAAGTGTTTTATGCCGGGGTCCACCAAGACTTCACTGACGTATTTCCGTCACGGAAATACGTCATAGAACATAATACAAAGAAAGAAACCAGAAGAAAAAGTTCCACAAACATGCAAAATTTGGAAATCGAACCCACGACCTCTCGGTCCGCGACGATAGATCGCCGAGCGTTTAACCCATTGCGCCACAAACGCATTTGCTGAGAGCGACACAGACGCGCCTTATATATCTAAAGCCCAGACCACACGTACGCTTGCAAACGCGCGCGAGCTCGCGTCCGCGCGCCCACGCATGCGCAGACGGTGGGGCACGGCTCGTACGCGTCGAAACGCGGCGCGATCTCGCTGATCAGCTCCTCTCAGTTATCGCGCGCCTGGGCTGCCTCGCGTCGGCGCGCCTGGCTACGCAGCGACGGCGCGGTACATTCAACTCTCAGTTAAGCAGAATTATACCATGCAAGAAAGTGCTTCTTCTTCACTTTTTGGGCTGATCTAACAGCTCCAAAAAGATAAAAATTACGTTTATAAATATCGAAGCATTTTGAAGCACTGCCAACAACGAAATACGAAGTGGCGTCTGCCAAGGTGTAAACAAGTGATGCCAGTGAGCGCGCGCTGTCGCGCGTATTTGTGGATGCAAAACGCCATTCCTCGCTAGGCGCGGCAACCGCAAGGCGCGTAGACGCGAGCTTACGCGCGTCCGCAAGCGTGCGTGTGGTCTGGGCTTAACACTCCTCCGTGTACCCGCGCTCTTGCTCGGGGCGGTGCCGCCGCCTACGAGCAGAAAAGAGAAGTACTGCATTATGACACTAACGCGCACCGACAGTGAACGCTTCGGTGGTCTCAGCACTACGACGACTCGATGCCAGCATTCGAAGGGATGCTGGCATCAAGAAGCACTACCAACGCCACCTAGGTGGCGTTCACCGTACTCAGCACAGCGGAGCGTGGCCTCCGCAATTAGCTCTGAAAATGTTTCTGAAGTTGATCGCGGAGGCTGCAATTACGACGCGCTGTACGCGCTGATTTGACTCGGTGACGATTCAGTTACGTGCTTTGTCTTGCGCGTTGTATTAGTGTGTCAGTTACGTGCTTCGTCTTTCGCGTTGTGCTAGCGTGTGCAGCGTAGTGCAGCTTCCATATGCACGACGGTTGCTCATGGTCATCGACGTTGGTAGTCGTGATGGAGGAGACGTGCCACCAGGCGTCAGCGTGGGTGCATCAACGCCTAAGGGCGCTTTAGCCACAAAACACCAATAGACATTATATATCAATGTGCAATAAACATTACACTACTTCTGTGAAGACACGTTTCACTTTCGTGTTCTATCCCGATTCCTATATAAGAGGGATCAACCACATTTTTTTTTTAATTGACACCTTCCCATCTGTTTACTCACATGTGAGCGCCCGACGCTCTCTGTTGCCTTTGATGGGTTTTTGGGCTGGTCAAGTTGCCTGCGTGCAACTTTTTATCCAGAACCCCACCGTGTCATTCTTTTCATTGGGAAGTAAATTATTATTATTATTATTATTATTATTATTATTATTATTATTATTATTCCCGGTGTCGGTGGTAGTTTTGGTCGGCGGTGCATGCCGGCACGAAAAAATTTCGGGGGGGGCTGAAGCCCCATCAGCCCCCCCCCCCCTGGCTACGCGCCTGCTTACAAGGACTATTTTTGCGTATCTAAGATATAGGGGCAAGGATCGGCATGCATTGCACCAAATGCTAAGTGGGATGACACATGTAAATCGGGCTGAAGTACCATGCTTTTACAGCCCATTAAAGAACCCCGCGTGGTCTAAGTTATTCCGCAGTCCTCCAATATAGCGTCTTTTATAGTCGCAGTGTTGCTTTGCGACGTAAATAACCTTGAACCAATCAGATATCCGAAATCAATTAATCAGTCAATTATACATCACTAAAAGTGAATAGTTAACTCGTCGATAGTGACCTTCGTGGCAGACATACTTGAACTGCACAATAATACGAGTGATATGTACTTTCAGGAAACGACGGTTTAATTATTATGTCAAACGTGCCAGTTTCATGTCAGCTGCGTCGCCCTACAAGTTCAGTATTGTCGAAAATCTATCGAAATTTAATCGGTCTAATTCTTTTTCGAATAAAAATTATGAGGTTTCACGTGCCAAAACCACGATCTGATTGTGAGGCACGCCGTAGTGAGGGACTCCGGAATAATTTGGACCACCTGGGGTTCTTTGACGTGCCCCTAAATCTAAGTACACGTTTTTTTTTTTTCAGTATCGATGGAGTCGCCTACACAAGTGCTAAAACCAGCCCTATAGCTGGTGCGCCCCCCACCCCTGTTGTGCTTCGGAACACAGTCTACTGATGATGATTGATAAATATACGAAATGAATTTATAATAAGTGACAAGGCAGTGCACAACACAAAATTCTACTTTTACAAGTACATCAAAACGAAAGAAAAGCAATGTCGGGGGAAGCGTGACGCCGCTTGCGTCCTTGTCCAGATCTTAGTATGTACCTTTTCTGTACCTTGGACAAAGATCACCGTTTGCCGAACCGAAACCAAACACTGGCTCAAATCTACACCTATTGCAATCCCTAGGCACGGCGTTGCGGCTTAGGCTACTGCGTATTTGCTTGACTCCGTGTGCAAATAAAAGCTGGGCAACAACGCACATCCTGCTCTGGCAACGCAGAACAATATGTACTGTGGAGGCCGCAAACTCATTTAAGTGACATTCCTTCCGATGTCCGTCGGTACACGATCATCGCTGCTTACATAAACTTACATTATTTCCTTGTCCACGTTAGCACCTACGTCATGTCCCATGCCTCTGTTGCTCGTAACGGTGCACGGTTGTATTAGGCTGTATAGTTTTGTTGGGCGCTGACAGCGCCTCAGTTGCTTACGTTGCTTCCTGGTGATGCGGAAACAAATGCAGGTCCCAAACAAGAGCATGAATGTGCCGCTACTTAACATGTGTATGATGCTTCCAGGGAAGAGCTCCAACACAGACGATTATTTGCCGAGATTAAAACTGTTAAAGCGGTAAAAGCTTCGACTTTTTGGCTGGGAAGTGTCAACTTCTTGAGGGGAATATGGTTTCGGCCTAAGAGAATTCTCAATTCTGTTCACTGGTTGGTGATTTGGTCCAGGTGAAGTAACCTTTGCGGACACAAACAAAATATTACGCGTAAGCAAATTTATTGTGCAAGACTTTAAAGACAACGCAGCTGAGCCTTCGAGCGACACTGGAAGGAAAGAAGATTTTTCCTACATGAGTGGGTTGCCCTCATGCAGGAGGGCGTTACTTTAGAAAGCATTTACGTTAGCAGAAAGCAGTTGCTTTAGAAAGTACGTTACTTTAGAAAGTATTTAATGCGCGCACAAAATACGTGAATATCACGTAAACAAAAATTGTAATAATATAATCAAGGTCTGCAATTGTAAAGGCGAATAACGAACTTGTAATGCGCGTACAAGCTAAAGTATTTTGGCAACCCGCAAGAACGTGAAACCGGCTGTGCGAAATGCTAGTTACATGCTGGTGCAATACGCGCGCAGCCTGATATGCTTTTTCAGTATCGTTGCACCAAACCGCAAATACGGAATTGCGGCTTTACTTGTGACAATAGTCAGAATAAGGCCGTGGAAACGAAGTTGTGTCTAAGTAAAATGCGATCCTTCCACATCATAACTATAGACCTATATATATGCTCCACGTTAGTTGTCAAGCATTCCTAGGTATTATAAGGTATTAGGTTAGTGTTCATGAAACCCGTCGTGGTAGCGTTGTAGTTATGGCGCTGCGCTGCTAAACCCAAGGACGCGGGATCATATCCCAGCCGCGGCGCCCTCACATTTCGACGGGGGCGTCATGCAAAGACGCCTGTGTGCCGGGCATTGGGCGCACATTAAGAAACCACAGGGGGTCGATTAATTCGGAGTCCGCCGCTATGTCATGCCTAATCATATCGTGGTTTTGGCACTGAAACCCCAGAATTTAATTTATTACTGTTCATGAACTGCTGTAATGCGGAACGAATATTATGCCTTGGTTGCTTTTGGGAAGGAAGGAAGGAAGGAGGAAAACAAGAGGTTAACGAGATTAAGTGTACGGTTGGCTACTCTGCCCAGGGGGATGAGGTAACGGCAGAAAAAATTTGAAAAGAGAAGACATTTTGGAAATTCCACATAATGTTTGACACCGAGTCCGGACCGCTCAATTACTGTGGTAATTCTGAATATTCCCAACTGACTTTGAAATAACTGCGGGCAATTTCTTCCTTTTCCTAGCTAGCTACTTCAAATAATCACTACCAGTATCATTTAGCTATCGCGAATCAGCCTGGTGTAACTTTTATTAAGCAATAGGTTTGTTCTGGCTGTCGCCTCCTTTTATCGTCCACCAACTGTTTCACTTGCTAGAGTCTTTGACGAAGCAAGAATCGAATAGAAGGATGGAAAGCCAGGTTGCGTTGTCAACAGCTTTTTCAAGTCTTATAGTAACTTACGATCCACATCAATTAGTGACAGAGTAAAGGGCAAGGCCATTTCTTTATATGATGCTTAGAAGATATTGGAGTCTTTAAGGGGCGCCAGCTACTCCTAATATATAAATGCGCAAATAATAAAGTTCGTAGATATAACAAAAAATAAATTAAAAAACTCAAAGGGAAAGTTAACACTGTAACACAAAGCACAGTTTCATAAATACACTAAAGCCCACACAAAGCCCAGTCACATAAATACACTAAATCTAGCCAACACAATTTCCAGTAACGTAACTGCACTATGGGCACGAAAGAAAACATTTATTAATTTCACATGAATCCGTGCACTGAATGGACTATAGACGGGCCAAACTAAACACGCAGAGTGAGGTTATCACAGATAAATTATCTACTTAATAGTTTCTAAGAACATCGCTTGCTTCTATAAATCTTTGGAGCGCCATTAACACCCGTCTTTGCAATGAATATGTTGGCCATGGACCTAAAATAGTTTTGATGCTGAAGGCCCTCTAGTCCAATGCAATTAAGTGTGTGAAAATTTGTGTGTCGTGTCACGGACATTCTAGCAGGAGACGTATATTATCATCCATGTAGCTACAAGTGCATTGCGGACTATCAACTTTTGAAATTTAATGTAGAAAGTGTTTTGTATACCCGGTACCAACCTGCAGAGGGTGAATCAGCGTTTCAAAGGTTCTGCTTGTATTCAGTGAATACAATCCCGTGTACATTCAATGTACACGGGATTTTAAATTGAAGCGAAAGGTCAACGTGAAGTAAATCTGAAGATATTGAATTTTGATCGAACCATGTGGCTCTGCAGCCATGAGCTGAGATGTGTCGTAGTATGTGCCGCAATTCGCCTTGTGTTAGAGAGAGTCCATATGTGACCTTGTTAACAAGTACTTGTCCAGCGGACTCGTATGCTGCAACATTCCCGTGGATTTTGCAGCGGCCAGGCATTCGCTGGAGCATTTTGTGCGATTGTTTTCACTTCCTTTTGTGAGTTGCTTTAGTGCCTCGTAAACTAACGCCATTTAGAGAATTCGTGATGCCCCCTGAAGTGACGACAAAGCTGCCTGCGAGAGACAAAGGCTGACCAATTGTCTCCCTTTTGCACTGAATTTATCTATCATAAGAAAGACAATATTGCAAAAAGCTCTGCTGTAGTTGATGTTAAGAATGCTATCCTGTAATTTAAACGCCTGCTTTCGTTTCAATTCTGGAATGACAAAGGTGGCTGCAGAAGAATTGGACAAGAACTATCTGTGTACGCTAGAATACATAACCAGGGTATCGAAAATTTATCTGCTATAAGACTAGTTGGGCTGCTATCATACACATGGCTCGTTTGCAAATAATTCCCTCAAATGAAAATTCAATTTTTTGGGGCGACGTGTCGCCATGGAGAGTAGGAGATGTCTGAGAGCCACATTTGTGACGTGGTAGTAGATTTTCGTGCACCTTAACCACCGTATTGTTGTATGACCTATCTCTCTCAATAAGTGCAGTTACAAGTGGCTGTCTTTTATGCTGCACTGAAAGGGTGAAGAAAGTGCCGAAACGTTTCAACCAACTTCATAAAAGGAAATGGAGGATAACGTGCCTCGGCAACTAATAAGGAACTCGAGGTTTCTCGAGGAACGCCGAAGCATACTATAAGTCTCCTAGCTATTAATCGTCGAAGTCACTCTTCAGATGAACGGGGGGATCCCATGCGACAACCGGTTCTTTTTCAAATACTTTTATCTAGCTCTTGCACTCTGAAGCAAGTGTGATACTGAATGTGTCATCTCGCAGGCTTCGTCGAAGTCAGCGCATTGCCATTCCAAAAATAGTTTTCACTTGATATGGGTGACTACGTGCATTGTAATGTGACCTCGAGTCTTAAGGCAATTTTATGAAGCTAGTTTTTTTTTTCAGTGTTACAATTCATTGCTTCCTTCTAGCCGTAAAATAACCAATTTCATTCGGAGATTTATTTCCTCCGAAGTAATTTCCCAGAAACCATGAATTAACAAACCTTACGTGAACAAAAAAAACACGCATACTAGTTAACTAACTGCATCGTTTTTAAGGGCTTTCTTGACAGAAGACAGGCAAACAGATTGTCGATGGAGACAACATTCTTGACAAAGAAATTAAGAAAAAGAATAAAACATCCAATGATAGCTCCTCTGCAGCAGTGGGATGGATTATTAGCAACAGATCCAAAGAAGCTTGGAAGTTTTTCTAGAAAACTGGCGAAGATCAGTCGGTATTCCGAACCTGATATTCGATGACGCAAAAGCCAGGTATAAGTGAAAAATCGCATCGTTTCCATAATTCCGCTCTGTGTCAATCTCGTTATATTGGTCACCACCTTGTGACTTCAGTCTACTCGGCAACATGTGCCTTGTGTAGTTCTTAGTATGATCGTGCCAAAAAATGCTTGATGCAGTAATTATGCTGGCGCTTCTCATGACATCTCTGCATATGTCATGCAGACATGCTCTCAACAGGTCGTGCACTATTTTGTATATATCTTTATCAAATATGGTAATAGTATGCCTACTCCGGAAAGAGTAGCTAAAGCCGACCCACAATGACGAGGGGGCCTAAATTTACTCGCACACTATCGGCCGATTTCACCAATTGCTGGGTATTACAGGCATTCTAGCACATTATTTACAGCTGATAATGATGTACTTGAATAAAAAATACTTTACGCCAATTCGGCATGAATGTAAGTACTGTGTTTCTCGTATGAGATTACAAGTAAATTTTATGATGATTTCATTTCGCTCGACCTGAGCATGCCCGTAGACCTGTTTTTAGATAAAAAAATATTTCCATGTATACTGTTCAGTTTTCATTACAGATTGATAAATAATCTTGTCTCGGTATGCATTCTTTATTAACTGTATTTACGAGTACGGGGGCGAGCGAACTCACTATAAACGGTGCTCTGTCCACCAGCGGCAGTGTTACGTCAGGGGCGATTTAGGAATATTTCCCTGGGCCTTATGGGCTTGTGATGTACCGAAATTTTGTTGATGATCTTCATGGCAAAGCGACTTTTTACACAGCTTATGGCGCGGTTTACATAGTGATCCAAAATGAGCCCGACGTAGTAAAGCGAATCTTTCACTGCGATCCCTCCTAGACTTTACTGACCGTGGCTACTAGGTGATGCTGCGGTCTTGCAGAATAGCCCAATACTTTAAAAAATACAAAAAGAAAAAGAAAACATTGAAGTATGCGTTCCCGTTGGTGGGACACAACTTCGATCAGTAGCCCGATGCTCTATTAGGCCACAACTGCTTTTGCTTTTCTTGGTCGCTTGTTAAGCACAATGGTATTTCACAAAGCAAGCGCCCATGCTACCTGCATGCAAAGGGTAGTGTTTACATTAAAACTGCTTGCAGTTCAGCAATTCAACCAGCAACGCCGCCTAGTCGGGTTGTCAAAGCCGCGCGTGTACGTATCAACGCCAATTAGCTTTTTGAGATGATCGACGCGCCTGTCACGGGTGCACGAGAGCTCAGGAGCGCGCGCCAGTTTCCTTTACGCCAGATACGCAAAAATGAAATGGGAAAATTTAGAGCACCCTAATAACAGGCTTCATGGTAGCGTTGATTTAGGTGGATTCAAAGTTGTGCGTCGGACTTGCATAATTTTTACTCTACATCCCAATGAGTCTATCGTGTCCGTAGGCAAAAACTAGGGAGGTGCGCGCCGCGTCCGCCGCTGGGTTCCTTCCAGCACCAGCAGGTGGCGCTCGCCTCGGCGCAGCCGCGGCAGCGGCGGCATCAGCGGGAGGCGCGCGCTATCGAATTAGTATAAGAACTCTAGAGGAAAAGCTCCCCATAGCACCTATGCTTTGAAATCGGTAACCGCAAGCACGCCGCAATGTTGATACTCTGTGCAGGCGTGCAACCGCAGTGGACGAGATTCCATTCAGACGAGACGCACTGAGCGCGTGATCTCGAGCCTCCCTTGGTAGGGTGACGCTATCTAGTTCAGGCGCCTGTCAACAGATTCCTTCTCCACCTTAAATTTTACATAAATATTTAATAAATAACCTACGGATCTTTCTGAATAATATACGAAATGAACTGTATAGACATTGTCCATACCTACGTGCTACGTGTAAATGCTTGTTTTGCATGATATCTTCAATATGTTTACAGTTACAAAATGAGAGGTATAGCAAGATGGCGGTGCCTTTGCGATTGCCATTTTTTTCGACCAGCTTTTCTGCTAGGGTTAGTATAATCACACGGCGCGCGCAGCGTGTGCTGGTGTGTTCTTTGCAGCACCAGCAGATGGCGCTCGCCTCTACGTCGCAAAGCAGCACTGGCTGGCTATGACCCCCCCCCCCCCCGGTGGGTCACTTTCCTTTCCATTTATTTATGATTTCCGCACTTCAATTGAAGAAACAAGTAAGTCCTCCTAGGCTTTCCTCGGTGTCCTTATCTGTTCGCTTTATGTGTTTGTGACATTTATATATATATATATATATATATATATATATATATATATATATATATATATATATATTGTCTCGTGCAACAGAAGGCCTTCAGAGCAAGAAGTCCTGCACCGGCAGAGACGAGTACTAGCCAGGAAGATGGCTGACCCCAAAACGAAAAACCTCTTCTTCTTCTCTCCTTGCCTGAATACTGGCTCGCGCTCGCCGCAGCTCGAGACCTCGTGGCATTTTCCCCCTGTGAAAAAAACGGGCATCGTCCCGATGCTAGCGCTGGTCGACGTAGGTAGAGGGAAAGAAAAAAAAAGGGAAGGAACATAAAGTAAGCACAAGTGGGCGGTGAGGGAGAGAAAAATAAAGTACATCATAAAGTTGAGACGCTGTCGCACTATCGCGCGAAATAAGGTTTGAGTCGTACAACGTGCACAATCTCCGAGTGCTGCCTTCGACGCTGGGGTGACATGGCACTATCCGGGAGAACCTCGTAGTTCACGTCACTAACGCGACGCAGCACTTTGTAGGGTCCAAAGTAGCGACTGAGCAGTTTCTCTGACAACCCCTGGCGGCGCACCGGCGTCCACACCCAAACTTGATCACCCGGGTGGTATTCCACTTGGCGATGGCGAAGATTGTAGCGACGTGCATCTACACTCTGCTGTTGCGTGATGTGTAGGCGTGCCAATTGGCGAGCTTCTTCGGCGTACTGCGTAAATTGCTCCGCGTCAGGGGTGAGCAGCGCGTCGTAATCGTGTGGAAGCATCGCATCCAGCATGGTCTGAACCTCACGTCCATAGACAAGACGAAACGGCGTGAATCGCGTCGTCTCCTGGATGGCAGAGTTGTACGCAAATGTTACGTACGGTAGAACCTGATCCCACGTCTTGTGTTGTACATCGGCGTACATGGATAACATGTCGGCGATGGTTTTGTTCAATCGTTCCGTCAACCCGTTGGTCTGCGGATGATATGCAGTGGTCTTGCGATGGCTCGTGTAGCTTAGCTTGAATACGTCGTCAATCAGCTGGGCCGTGAAAGCTGTGCCTCTGTCAGTGATCACGTAAGACGGGGCTCCATGTCGAAGAACGATCTGGTCTATAAAGAACTGGGCAACATCGGCAGCCGTAGCGCGTGGTAGAGCCCTTGTCTCGGCGTATCTGGTTAAGTAATCTGTGGCGACTACGATCCACTTGTTGCCGGCTGATGATAGTGGAAAAGGCCCGAGTAAATCCATGCCTATTTGATCGAATGGTGCCCTGGGTGGTGCGATCGGTTGCAGCAGCCCCGCGGGCTTCAGTGGCGGGGATTTGCGGCGTTGACATTCCCGACAACTCTTGACGTAGCGCTTTACAGATGTAGATAGTTTGGGCCAGTGGTACGCCTGTTGAACTCTGGCGAGAGTTCGGGAGGAGCCTAAGTGACCAGATGTGGGCTCGTCATGGCAGGCAAGAAGAATGTCGTCGCGCATGTCAGCAGGTATGACGAGAAGGTAGGGTTTGCCGTTGCTGTTCGAGTTTTTCTTATACAGGACACCTCTTCGAAGGCAGAAGGACGAGAGACTGCGAGAAAGGCGTCGAGGTATGGGAGAGTTGCGTCCTTCGAGGTTCTCGATGATTGCGCCAAGACCCACTTTGCAGCTCGTCGCGTACCACTGATCGGATGAGGTCGCAGAGGGAATCGATGTTGATGCTACCTCCGGCAGCTCCGATCTGATCCTCGATGACGCGACGCTGATTTGCCGGTCGTACACTGCTGACCGCTGCTGAAGCACTTTTTCCATTGTCGTGGCTTCCGTTAAGAACTCGGCCACAGTCGTCGGGGGACTCCGAACAAGGCCAGCGAAAAGCTGCTCCTTAACCCCTCGCATTAAGTGCCGGAGCTTCCTATCTTCTGCCATGTCCGGGTCAGCTCGACGAAAGAGGCGCGTCATGTCCTCAACGTACATCATCACACTTTCGTTGGGCATTTGGATGCGCGACTGAATGGCCCGCTCGGCGCGTTCACAGCGATCAGCATTGGCGTAACTTGCCCGCAGATGACGACAAAAGTCGCTCCACGACGAGAAGGGTTCGCGGTTCTCGTACCAGGTGCGAGCGCCATCCTCCAGGCTAAAGTATACATTCTTCAGCTTGTTCGCATCGGTCCACCCATTGAAATCAGCGACGCGTTCGAACTGAGCCAACCAGTCTTCGACATCCTCAAGGATGGAACCATGGAAGACTTTTGGCACTTTCTGTAGCGTATAGTGAGCAGCACTAGTAGTGCCTTCCATACCGCTTTGGTGCGCAGCTGACGTAGTCTCGGGAAGAGGTCCAAGCTCAGGGGGCAATCCCTCGGACTCTTCGGCTGGCCCGGTGAACAGGTGTTGTCACTGTAGGCACAGGGCTACCAGGAGGCGTGTAGGATATGAGGCTGGTACAGTGACAACACTATATATATATATATATATATATATAATATAATATATATATATATATATATATATATATATATGACGTGAGCAGCTAGCTTTGCCAGCGTGTCCTTTGCCTTTGAATGTGATATACAAATACGTCTCTTTTCCAGCTGACAGTTTCCCAAAGCCAGCATCGAGTGGTTCAAGGTGATCCTAGCTGTAAGGTCATTGCATTTTCGCATACTTTCATTGCCGATATGGCGGAAATAGCGCTAACAGTAAGATTTGTGCGAAGTAGACATTATTGTGCTACTGCTGAACTTTAATTTCGCTATTGCAACAAGGTCCCTAAACGGAATAATGCGAATATTTACTTAGTACTTTTTAATTAGCCGGACGCCCCGACAATGCAATTTGTTGCGCAAATAATGCCCGCCTGTTCAGGTTATCCACCTCAACAAGCCCAAATACGGGCCATGTGCCGGCGATGCTTAATAAAATTTTTTTGCTCTAAAGATATGGAAAGAAAGAAGGCCACATGGCACACATCTTGGCGCCCTGCAATCAAATCGTGGACTGTATTTTCGCTGTTGTACAAAACACACAAGCCAAAAATTCTGAGCTTCGCGCCGTTTATGGGTCAGTACACACTGGGCGGTCCGTTAAAGGGCGTGTAAAAAGCGCCCCCTGTCACCCACGACGGCCTCTCCAACCTCCTCATTAGCGGCAGCGACGCGCGAAGTCGGTCAGCAGCTGTTGCAGCACTTTCGCTGTACATGACGGCAATAGCGGGACCATAACTGGGAGCGAAACAGGAGTCGGGGCAGGGGCATAGGAGCAGGGTGGTTCCGCGCATCGTTTCTCCACCTGCCGTTTTTTCCCACACTTGAGAGTGCACCTGCGGGCTAGCGTCATGCATAGCTAGCCATTACAGACAGAAGCCATGCACACGGACTCTATGCTTCAACGGAGGCAGACTGGAGAAGCTTTAATGGTGAAGAGTGGATAATTCGTAACGCTGAAGAAGTCTGTTATAAAAGATATACAGCGTAGAAAGCAATGTAAAGACAGCGGCAAGTCTACTCCTGCTCGAAGACTATAGAAACGGCAGTTATTGTGGCCCCTAGTAGCTGGACGGGATTAGCTCATACACGTACTGAAACAGAATCAATATGCAAACACATACACAAGGAACAAGAGTGAGAGGACGTCTGCAGAAAGGGCCCATCACCTTTTATGTTTATGCTTTTCGTTCTGTGGATACAAGATTTTTCCGCTTGCGAGGGGAGTTTTCATTTCTTCGATTCCATTTCTTCGATAGCTGTATCATTTAGGACCGTAAGGTTAAGAACATTACGATTTTTATTTCGGGAGCGCTAGTACATCGCCAAGTAGAGTGGCTCCCTTCAACAGGTTGAGCTAAGGAGCCAATCGCGATCGAAAAGTGTGTTCTCGATCGGGTTCGATAGCGATCGAAAGTGTCCCATGCGACTTTGGGTATAAGGGAGTTGTTGAAGTCATATGCGCTCTGGATCTTCACACCTGCTACACGGCCCTTCAGATATCGATCGAGCCCTATTGTGACTGAATTTCATGATTGTACTAGGCTTTGTCGCGCGAGCTGTGGTAGGGAACTGATTGGGATCGGTAAATTGGATTCTGACCAAGTTTAGTTGTGATCGAGAATGACCAGTGTGACCTTAACGCATTTTGACAACACTGACATTGAATGGTGAAGATGGCTGTGAATGTTTTCAGCGGTCTGTACAAATATCGAACAGTCAGCCATCATTAAAAATATTTTCGTAAGAAAAATAGACTATATGCCACTTTTCTCCACACCTTACCTGTTTTCTTTTGTTTTCCGTTTCTCACTTTTTTTTTTTGAGTTTAAACAATATTTCATATTCTTGGTACTTTCCGCTTTTTTACAGAGGAAAAACACAGACAGTTTTAGTTTAGCGTGTTTACCGGAATAGCGGGCGTACCGGAATAGCGGGATGGAAATGCGCATGCTCAGAGCGCTAAACGACCCCTACCGTTTACCGTGCGCACGCTATTTCTCAGAGTTAACGTTACCGTGTTAGCGTGTTTGCGTAGTTCACGTAAAACATGGTGGCGGTCCCGGACGCCCGCTTCGAACTGAATTTGGCGTTGTTTTTGTAGAATTCACTTCGTTCGTAGCAAATGACTGCGTAAACGGCTTTTGCTTACTCTCATGCCGCTTCGACGAGACAGTTATGGCTAATCTTGAGGAATTTTCATGATCGCTTCTCGTTTCGAACGCGCCTAAGCCTAACGAGAGAAATTTTCTCCGAGATGCGAGCGCCAGCTGTCGGTAAAGTCGGGAGATAGGCGTGGTGACGGCATATGGCCTCTGAGATCGAAGCATTTCGGAGGCTATGGTAGACCGCTTGTACTGCTTGTCTGTTTCGCTGCAGATCGGCGGACATGGCAAGTAAATATACAACGCGCTCCTGGCTTCCATTGCGCTGCCTCTCGCACTTTCCGGACGCACACACACATAGGCTTAGGTGCCCTATGTATGCGAAATTCAAAGCGTAATGGAAAAGCGTCCCGCACGTAAACTACGCCATCATGCTATACTAAAACTCTCTTTCTGCAAAGTTCGTTTGCGGAACGGTAACGCTATTTCCCTTAACCCCGGTGTTACGCTAACGTTAAAATAAAACTGTCTATTGTTATGGCATAGTTGATTTTTTTATCAGAGTAAATTTAAAATCAAAGAATGTCTCATTTCTTCGTGTAAAGAAATTTCCTGTAGTAAGAATGAAGTACCCGATTATTTTACATTTATTTTTTGTAGGCGTGGGGCAGCCAGCAGCCATTCCAATGGGGAAGACACAGTAATTAGAAATCTTGGCCGTAGCCATGGGCGCCATATCATTTTGACGTCGCCTTGTGGTATGCGTGCTGGCAACTGAAACCCTAGTGATGCATCCCGTTTAACAACCGACTGATTGATATGGTCGAGAATGTTTGCTAAAACCAGCACGGCGTTCCGAAACACAAAGAGATACTATTTGGCAGTATTCGTGTTTTAGAATGATTTCGTCAGCGCTGTTATTACTGAAAGCTCAGCAGCGAAGGCAGCCTCTGGAAAACGACATCATGTCCCTTCATGATATTGAAGCAGTAGAGAGAGAGAAAAAAAAAAAAACACGTGAAAAGCAGAGAAGCTAAGCAGGTTAAGTGTCCAGTTGGCTACTGTGCACAGGGGGATGGGATCATGGCAGGAAAGGTGAGCAAACAAGAGAATACGAAAAAGCAACACATCAGTTCGCATACACTATAGTTTTTCGATCATTCCCTTTTGTTTTGAAAAGAACACTAGTGCTTTTAAAGCAGTTCGGAACGACGTTGAAACAGTAGATGTGTATATTATCGGCGCCAAGTGTCTGTTGTTCTCTAGGAGCAGTGCTGCCTGCCCGTTCTGCACAGCTGGTTTATAAGGCCATGTCACTGTTCATTGGCACGGTGTTTTCTGCGAGGGATATGGTGGGAAGGGTGGCAAGTTACCCTTGCTCGCAAACTCAAACGCACGTAACCACACACTTGCAGGACACGCGACTAAACACGTGCAAATGCAAGCAAATTACGCCTTGTGAAACCACCTACATTAGTGCGTATTTACCTCACACATTTTATACATGACTGAAATACATTTTAAGGTAA
This sequence comes from Dermacentor silvarum, assembly GCF_013339745.2. NCBI lineage: Eukaryota > Metazoa > Arthropoda > Arachnida > Ixodida > Ixodidae > Dermacentor > Dermacentor silvarum. Next base: position 76,268,933 of record NC_051163.1, read on the forward strand.
CTCGCATCGCAAGTGCTAAAATGAAATCGCGTTTAGACTCACACATGTGAAATACAAAGTGAAGTGCAACAAGAGCTGTAAGCCGCAACTTCCATTTTCGTGTAGAAGGTGTATGCCATCGGAAACAGGCTGCGCGTGACTTGAGTGCTGTCGAAATCCTGGAGCGTGCACAACATTTGTCCGATATTGCAGGACTTCAGGAACTGGCGAACCAGTGTGTTCTTCGGACTTGTCCACCCGGCTAGCCTGGCTCTACGCAGACGTAACAGTTTCCGCACTTGCCCATTGGGCACCGCATGAAAGGCACTCGACATTGACAAGCCACGGAATCAACGAGACGTGAGCGCTTGACATCGCGAGCTTGTCAATGTCGTGCTGCCTGCTACGATGACATCGTACCTTGCAACTAGCAGGATCGATTGGGCCATTGGGCAGCGCGTACGCGCCTTGCGAATTACCCCATTCAACGACAGCCCCACGATCATCGCGTGGCTCAAAACATGTTATCCGCGTTTACATGTGCATGCGACAATAGAGCGTCGCATTTCATAGCGCGAAGCAGTAATAATATACGAAAGCGTGCACAAGTTGCGCATCTCCCTTTGTAAACGCACATGTAAATGTAAATGCACATGTAAACGCGGATAACATGTTTTGAGCCACGCGATGATCGTGGGGCTGTTGTTGAATGGGGTAATTCGCAAGGCGCGTACGCGCTGCCCAATGGCCCAATCGATCCTGCTAGTTGCAAGGTACGATGTCATCGTAGCAGGCAGCACGACATTGACAAGCTCGCGAGTCAAGCGCTCACGTCGTTGATTCCGTGTGCTTGTCTATGTCGAGTGCCTTTCATGCGGTGCCCAATGGGCAAGTGTGGAAACTGTTGCGTCTGCGTAGAGCCAGGCTAGCCGGGTGGACAAGTCGACGAAGAACACCCTCAAATACCCCGCACCACGATAATTTGGACACCGGGACATGAATGCGTCAGCGGAAACCATCGTGCACGCACGATAGCCCGAGGTCACTGCAACGGGCACTGCAAGAGACGCCAGAAGACCCAAGTCCAGACACACTACAAACTTACTACGATATACTGCAGCACTACCGCCTTTCGAGAAGAACGATGCCGCCACCCCACCCATCCCTCCAGAGCTGAAGCCGACCTGGAGGCAACTCCAGACAACACCTATCCTCACCTCACGCTCCTTCACGCGATGTACCCACCCTTTATCAGCCCCTTTGTCCTTTCTGTACAGAGCAAGTACCCTCTACCACACCACATGGGCATGCCAAAAATCGCCAATAACTCCCAAGTCGAAACGCAACGCACGAGCAGTGGGAGATGGTGCTGACCAGCTGGGCACTGGAGGATCAGCGAAAGCTTATCGCCAGAGCCGAAAGTGCTGCCACCGCCGCTGGGGCCCTGGACTGAAGGCTCCACCCACCACGGAGATCGACGCTTCTCGTGCATCATCAAAGTGAAGTTTTGTCTCCTCCTCTCCCTCGATGCGATACGCCAGAGCTAATGTGCGCCGCATTAGTGAGACAGATGCCGGCGTGTGCGCTCCTCTACTCAACAGGGAAACACACTCGCCGGGTAAAGCCTCCGGCTTGTTTCGGAAAAGTGAAGGCGCCACATAGAAACGCTGTCGCACAGTCTTACGTCATGTGCTGGAAAATTGCGATACGTTACTGGCGCTTTCGTGTAAACGCGGCTCATGAGACCCCATAGAATGCAGCTCAGTGACATACTTCTTGACGACAACAACGGGCAGCGCTCTAGTCTAGGTTGGTTGCCGTGGCCAGGACTTCGGATCGTGGCTTCTCCAACATTGTCACGCTTCTGTTACTCCGGTGCTATTCCTGTTCAGAAGGCATTTTGAACCATATTTAATCATTTAATCCAGAGGTCGCCAAAGGACTTCCAGTTTCATCTGGAACAACTTGTAAAGCTTAGCGGGCAAGGTGACTACTAAGTTGCAAGATCCTGCAAATATCCAGAACCCTCTAGCTGGCAGCAATTCGGTACACAGGTATGGATTTACTCTAAATGCATTCAGAAATGGCAGTTTTATAGATACAAATTAATTTCACTCCGAAATGCGCAAGAAAGCTACGCAACAAGCTCAACAAAAGGGGCCTGTTGCTTATGTTGAGCCCGTGAAGAACCTGTCACAATTGAAACTGCAGGGAAAAAACCTTATTTTGGCAAACTGGTGCTCTGGAAATATTCGGCCCGGAAGTTTCTCACGTCACGACACCGCCTCCTTCACAGAGCAGGCTAAAACAACG